>NC_056727.1:293605159-293687659 GCF_019279795.1 Protopterus annectens | reverse complement strand
TTGATCAGCCCATTCTCCCTGTCAGCAAATGATAATAAAATAAAAAGAATAAGATGTACCTCCCTCATTAGAGAAGGGAAAAGACACTTCTTAACTAGTCCTCTGAAATCAAATGATAAAAATGCCAAGGAATTCCTTAGTGGAATTTTGATGTTAATAAAGAATAGTCCCAGCAATATATTAACCCTCCCCCAGATTTAACATTTACTATTATTTCATATAAAGTGAGCCGGTACTTAGACACATACACCAATGACTGGACCTGTGGTGTGAAATGACGCAAGCTACTAATTTCTCTGGATAACTTCGTTTAAACATTGTATTATAGCAAGCCACATTCTCTTTCTTTCAATTCCTTGATTTAGGGCTTGAAGTCGGATAGTAGATGGGGACAGACTATCCCAAAGTCTATGCAGACTGCACCTAACACAACTTCCAGGCCTCTTAAAACTCTTATTAGCCTCTGTATGAGGGAACAAGTTGTATATATGTATATATATATATATATATATATATATATATATATATATATATATATATATATATTGTGAATAAGAATTGACAATCCCTGAGCAAAAGCATGCTTCAGATAACAATATGACTAATAGCAGGTCTACTACTGAACAATGATCCCTCCAAAGCCTACAGGAAGTGTGCAAAAAACACAAATCAAAAATGAGCACACAGCAAAATACAATAAATCACAAACCTTATAGTTTTAGCACTTTTGGCTTTTAATTCCAGATTTCATATGAAATGATTTCTGGTGACATCTTTAATTCAAAGATGAACATACTATTTCTAGTGCAGTCTGGTCTTTTAAGTTTGACTCCACTTAAGATACTAGGCTGACATGTTCAGAGGTAAATATTCAGGTACTTTTAATGACTTTATACTGACAGATATCCAACACAACATCAACTGAACACCAGCATTACTGTTACTGCACTATTTATTGACTCATCTATGGCCCTCAGTGCTGTGGGAACCTCTAGCTCTACATGTAGAGTTGCAACTTGTAGTAAATAATAACAAAATGTTCTACGGATATACAGAAAAAAGCAACAAAGTAGCGAATGGCGTGAAGACTTTTGTTTGCCATATCCTGTCTTGAAAGGAATTTTGAAGTAGCCCTCATGTTCTGTCTGTTAATCAAGAAGGTACAAATTATCAATATGTTATTAACTGTGCAATGCTGTTGTCTAGAATGTTTCCGGCCTCTACTAAATCTGAATGACAGTGGAGTTTTCATTCACTTCAGGTATGGGTGAAAAAACTCTGTCCTAGTTCCAACCTCTGACAAGATTAAGGTATTGGTATTTGTGAATAAACTTTACCTCACACCTGGCATAGACATGTAAAAATGCATGCATTTAAAATAGTGTAATTGCTGACTTTCTTTAAACAAAATATCTAAGAATCATTTTGAGTCAGGAACTGTCTTTTGGTGATTAACCCTTAATAGCACTAACCATGTGGAATTGTTTTACAAAAAAAAATGCACCTGAATTAAGACCAATGTTGCACAAACCATGTTTATTACTAGAGTTTATTCAGTTCTGTATATCAGTATCATAACTTGCACAGTGTAATCTAGTTATAGTAACTTCATCTTTCAATAAACAGCTTGCCTAAATACTCATGCACTACTGAAATAAACTAAAAAAAAAATCAAAATTGCAGCTCTGCAATTTGATTATTTGTTATTAATTGTGAGATTAACACTCATTAGACTATGTTAGAGTTTTTTGCAGATATAATTCTATACCTTTTCTTAGTACAAGCTGCTTTCATACATGTATCGCAAGGCAAGCAGTGCCTATTGTTTGTGTTTTTTGACTCTGCCATAGATTTGCTTGCATCCTCTACATTAAATGCTACTGCCTTACTCTGATGCCCATTTTTACTTAACCGATCTGAAGTTTATTAATGGATCTTTACTACCTAGGCCTCCAATGTAAATGTTAGACAAAACTGGTTACCAAATCTAAATGAACAAATAAATATTACTAACCTTGCAAGATGTGGGTCTTTAAATTGACTTATTGCTTTTTGCTGTGCTTTGGTAAACTCATTCACTGTACAATGACTATAGTCTGCATAGGATAAAGATTAGACACCATCTCAGAATGACCCCATGGCACAGATGATTAAAGCCGTTACTGTGTCCCCAGATTATCCATGTTTCGTGAGTGGCACAGGTGTGGGGAGAGACAGTGGGGGATGATGTTGACTTGCCCGTCCTGAGAGGAAAAATGGAGGCAGCCTAGGCTTTCTGCAGTAAAGCAGAGTTATGAGCCTGGAGGGCTGTAGGCTGCATAAGTGATGTATAGCTTAGCCAGGACATTGTACATGCTTGCATATACCTTCTGACAGTAGCAATTGCAGAGCTATTAAGTCTTACGTGGGGTAGTGGAAGTTGGGGGATACTCCCATAATATATATATATATATATATATATATATATATATATATATATATATATACATACATATATATATATATATATATATATATATAAAATGCTGCAGTGGTGTTCCCATTCTCAGAACTGGACCCAAACTTGGGTTGGATAGAGCCCAAGGGAAGCTAAGCTGGGTCCAGAACAAACAGTGAAAGGGACAGGAGTTGGTGTCTGCTGATGATTAGTTGCAAGGAAGGAAATACAGACATCATCTCCAATAATATTGCACCTGTTTATACTATGTGATCAGCAGAGGTATGTATATTATAACAGCATCAATCTAGCTATGTGTTCTATTTATATGAGTGATGCATTTTCTGTAGTCTCTGTTGAATGTGTATGCAAGATTGTTTAGAATAATTCAAACTGCCTAAATAATATGAATATACAATAACAGAGTAGTTGTAAGCCAGCAAATTGACTCTACGATCACAAGTCAAAGTCACAGTTCTCCTTCACTTGAGGTTTGCCAAAGAAACAACACGTATTTGAGAAGAAAATATACCAACAGACTGTAGCATACCATATGCTGGGAAATGTGCTTACCCACTGTAATAAATAATTATCTCCAAGATCACCATATCTGAAACATAAATGCAATTAACTTTGAGTGGAAATATCAGTGCAGAAGAGTTGTTTATGCCAAAACAGCACTTTATCTGTGTATACGAATTTAGAACTGATAGATTCCTGTTGAACAACTTTTGGTTGAATAAGTGCCTATCTATGTAGCAATGCTATGCCTTGCTGGCAGGTAAGCCTCTACAAGGAACAAAATGTGAGAATCCATACTATTTGGAATAGTCATCCTTTGCATAGGTACCTTTATGAATAATTGGTACACCAAAGAACTCTTTGTCACACAGAGTAATAACAGAACATTATAGTGGGAGATTGTCTGAAATACTGGGAGAGTTCAAGGTTTTTTATGTATAAAGATGTATATTTAATGTTCCCAAAAGTGTTTAATTTAAAAATATTGATATAATAATGAGAAATTTATTAAGTAAATGTCCATAATTCTGGCAAATGGTCAAATACAATGTTTCAGTCTTACAATATCTGAATTCCTGTTAAAATGGTGGCATGTTCTGTGACAGTTTGTGATGGAAATACCAAGGCATTTTACATGTGTTACAGAGCCATTTATTCATCAGGAAATTAATGACTTGAAAAGACTCCATTTAAAACATTTTTACATTTAACTTCCTTTAAAGAATGCCAGTCTTTGGTCTATTGGGAAATTTCAGTATACTCTTCAAATGTCATATGGGGTCTACTAGTATTATTAAATATTCTTACCATTAACTTAATACAAGAAATGTACTGCACCTCAAAAAAATAGGTTAATCAAAAGAGATCACGCTGATTCCCCTAGAAGATCCAACAGCTTAGCACTATATAAACTGACTACTACAAAATGCTTTGCAAAGACAGCACTGGCTTATTGGGATACTAACCCTGAAGAAATCAGGCAAACTGATGGTTAAATAAAATTCAAGCAAAAAATATATATGACCTAAAAAGGCAAATAAGTGCAACTATTTCAAGGATGCAGGATATTCACATACCACTCCTGGCATCCAATTACAATAGCTACAACAACATAACTGCTAATATGGATGTCTGGATACTGACACCAACAGCACACTACTGTATATATGTACGTAATGTATATATATATATATATATATATATATATATATATATATATTTATCTTTTTGTGCCATATGTAATATACAATAAGGCAACCTAAACTGCATATATGTAATAAACCTCACAGTCAGCATATTCAATGTGTATACAGTGACTATAAAAAGTTTACATACCCCCTGTTAAAATGCCAGGTTTTTGTGATATAAAAATGAGACCACAATAAATAATTTCAAAACTTTTCCCACCTTTAATGTGACCTATAATCTGTATAATTCAATCGAAATACAAACAAATCTGTTAGGAGAAAAATATAAAAATAGAAAACGCACAATAAGCTGGTTGCATATGAGTGCACACCGTTAAACTAATACTTTGTTGAAGCACCTTTTGATTTAATTGCATCATTCAGTCTTCTTGGGTACACACCTGCCATCAATTAAAGAGATTAAAGTTCGGATGTCCTAGTAGGATTTTCCTGACATTTACTCAGTTGCCTTCTACAGCAAAAGCCATGGTTCACAGAGAGCTTACAAAGCATCAAAGGGATTTCATTGTTGAAAGGAATCAGTCAGGAGAAGGGTACAAAAAAATTTCCACAGCATTGGATATACCATGGGACACAGTGAAGACAGTCATCAAAAAGTGAAGAAAATATGGGACAACAGTGACATTGCAAAGAACTGGACATCCCTCCAAAATTGATGAAAAGACAAGATGAAAACTGGTCAGGTAGGCTACCAAGAGACCTACAGCAACACTGAAGGAGCTTCAGGAATTTCTGGCAAGTGCTGGTTGTGTACTACATATGACAACAATCTCCCATATTCTCCATATGTCTGGGCTATGGGGTAGGGCTGCAAGACGGAAGCCTTTTCTTATACAAAAAAAATCCACGCCCATCTAAAATTAGCAAAACAATACATTGTCTCCCGAAAGCATGTGGGAAAATGTGCTATGGTTTGATGAGAACAAGGTTGAACTTTCTGGCCACAATTGCAAAAGGTACGTTTGGCGCAAAAACAACACTTCTTATCACCAAAAAAACACTATCCCCATGGTGAAGCATGGTGGTGACAGTATCATGTATTGGGGTTGCTTTTCTTCAGCTGGAACTGGGGCTTTAGTTAAGGTGGAGGGAATTATGAACAGTCCAAATACCAGTCACTTTTGGATCAAAACCTTTAGGTGTCTGCTAGAAAGCTGAAAATGAAGAGGAATTTCACCTTTGAACATGACAATGACCCCAAGCTTGCATCCAAATCAACAAAAAAATGACTTCACCAGAAGAAAATTAAAGTTTTGGAATGGCCCAACCACAGCCCAGACCTAAATCCAATAGAAAATCTGTGGGGTGACCTGAAGAGGGCTGTGCACAAGAGATGCCCTCGCAATCTGACAGATTTGGAGCACTTTTGCAAGTCAAGATGTGCCATCCAAGAAGACTAAATGCTGTAATTAAATCAAAAGGTGTTTCAACAAAGTATTAGTTTAAGGGTGTGCACACTTATGCAACCAGCTTATTGTATGTTTTTTATTTTTTATATTTTTTTCTCCGAACAGATTTGTTTTTCAATTGAATTGTACAGGTTATAGGTCACATTAAAGGTGGGAAAAGTTTTGGAATGATTTATTGTGGTCTCATTTGTTTATATCACAAAAACCTGGCATTTTAACAGGGGTGTGTACACTTTTTATATCCACTGTATAGCACTTAACCAGTTGTAGTTTTACTGCACATACAACTGACAGCTTGAACAGCACAAATCCAAATAAGCAAATGGAGTTTATAATTTCATGTATGTTCTAATAATCTATATACAAATGACTTATTACTATGTTCAAGATCTTGACAACTTGTAGTAAGTTTTGCACAAAACTAATGACATACCTATTTTGTACATATTTTTATTTGATATTGTATAACCTCAGCTTGTCTCTTATACCTGCTCTCACCTATTGTTACATGTTACGTGTGCTCATTTTATCAAATTTCTTGATCTTACATCATTGTTATACATCGTGTTATTTCAGTTCTTTTGTCTTTTGTATTCACTGTTTAAACTCTGCCTTTTAAATTCATTGCATTTACTTATTTGTCCCAGGTCATGGTAAAAAGGTTCCACTGAATAGTCTAATTCCCTAGTTAATAGAAAAACATGAAAAAATAAATAAATACATGCATACATATATGCACACAGATTCACTTTGAAACATCGAATGTTCAGAACATCGAAGTTCTGATTATTGAGACTAGAACATCGATGCACACACATATATGCAAATATAAAGTATATATTCTATTTTTATTAGACAAAAATTGTCCACTTGCTCTCAAAAGTCAACTATGGCACTTCTAGAGATGAGAAATAATATTGCAGATAATGAGAGAGGGAAGTAAATGATGAAATAAAAGGCTGAATGGAAAGATAAGACATTGATCTAAAACTCACTTATATGCATTACTGTCTAGTTATTTATCAGATCTGCTGGCAAGCAACCTCTCTCTCTCCACCCCGATTTTATGAAGATCATAGCCTTAAATTTTCAAGTCTCCTAGTAAAGAAGATATGTCAACAATATCTATACCCCACAGTTTTGCCCTTAATGCCCCCCAAAGCACTAACTATTATACATATACACACTCACAATATCAGACATGCTTTCATGTTGCTGATGTGGGTCTGAAACTAGACTACTCCAAAAGGTGGCAATATAAACAAGCTCCACACAGCCAACTTTAACCATGCTGAGGAAATACGTGGACACTTAAGCTATATAGTAGATCATGCCACATCCACCAATGTGAATACGCTTCATGTTCTCTGTACCTCTGCTGCGTGTCATCTTGATACAAACGCATGCTTCTCTTGTAGAGTAGTGTCATGTTTCATGCGAAATCCCTTCAATTACAAACTGCCTTGCAGATGGAATTCCTGTTATCTCTTCACCTTTCAGCAAACTATAAAATTGCTGTTTTCACTGAAAAAGCAAAGTTCTTTTGTTTATACACAATGGAGTCAGAAGACACAGGGTATGGAAATAACATTTGAACTGATAATCTTTGGTGTCTTTGATAAAGAATCATGGCTGGAATTAGACAGAAGTTGTTACTTCTGTGATCACAGAATAACTAATCTGATCATACTTACATCCATTATAGTTATGCACTTATTAGATCCATGGGTCCATGAATCATTTAGGAGCATAACAGACCTTACAATCATTTTTCCAAAATAAAACTATGATAAACCTCAAAGTATCCAGTCCAAAATATCAAACATCATGAAGTTCCAAAACCCATATGAAAGAGACCAACAATTATGAATGAATTAAGAACATATGGTGGCAGGGAATCTGCTCATCTCCCATCCCCGATGTCCTACCCATGTTAATTTTATCACTCATACAGTTGTAATAACATTTATCAGATTAACCACATAAAATTTACCAATAAATGGATCAGAGTAGCATCATTAAGCTGCCTTGGTTCCCCTGATTAAAAGCTAGCAGTCTATATAAACTCACAGCAATCTGGTATGCCACTCTTTTCACAAGTAGCACATTCATAATGTAGGATGACAAAGAGCAGTGGTGACTAAAGTCTGTAGCACTGAACAAGATGTAAGTCATCCTCCTGTTTCTCTGTGAGACTAACAGCAGGCTGAAAATCAAGCTCCCACTTCAAGCTAGTGAAGATCACAAAATGATGTTTTCCAAATTACAACAGTCCAACAGATGTTTTACAGTTTCTTTTGTTGTTGTTGTTGTTAGAAAAAGGAGTATAGAGGCTGAACACCTTCCTGGAAAGAGAAGATCATTAGACACTGGCCACTGACTGATGTCTACTTGCAGGAATACACATTTCATGGAAACATTTTTTTTATCAGATCTTTATACACCCCAAAGAATTATAACAAATGAAATCATTATAAATTCCAAAAATGCCACATCAAATTAATGTCATCACTGAAAAATTATTGCAACAGTATTTGAAGATAATTTCATGGTCATATCCCATAACAGCATTTTGTTAAATGATACCTACACTTGTATGTTTTATTGCAATTTAGGATTTTTTGTGTACTGACTATGTGTGCATCCTGATTTAAAGTGCAGTTTTACATTTTCCACTTCACATTAAAAAAAGACATTTTTATGTCTGCTGGTGAGGAATTTTGCATATCTTGATTTTCCAAGTGTGACATTCACATGCTCTAATTCAAAATACTTTATACCAACTGGACAACAGAGATCAATAAACACTTTTCTTGAGGTTCCAGCAGTGGAGCTGAATACCTGTAAAATGCTTTCAGTGTTTCCATTCAGTCTTCAAAACGTTGCTGTCCTGTTATTATCATCTGGACAAAATCTCTTGCTAGGGAAAAGTACTTGCAATTACCATAGAGTTATCAAATTCTAATTTCCCTGATGCCCCTATACTCATGTAAATACATTCCAGACGTCCACAACCATGTTGCATTATGCTTTGACTGACCTTTTTTTCTTTCTTTTGAGAAGGAAATATCATTAACTTCTTCTAAATAGTGTAACGAATTTAAAATGATATGACCTTGCATTGCTTCATGTGAATCAGCCTAACTAATTTGCTCTCTATACTGTCCATGAACTTTAAATATGGTGCTGTGATTGCTATTTGCAGTGGCAGCTGTAGGTTTGATTCCAGTAGTATGCTGCTGGGCATGATGGATATATCAATGAGGAGCATTGGCAACAGGAGGGGTCCCAGCAAAGAACCCTGTGAAAAATATCAAAGGCAAGTACACTATGCAGGGAAATAGTTTGTTTTCTCTGGGCAAGAGGACTGGAAGAATTATAAAAGTAAACCATATATGTTTGCATTTCTAATCAATATGAAAATGCCTTAAGCAATTTAACCTTTTAAAGACTGAAAACTATATATAGCAAACACTTCTATCATATTCCGATGCTTAATCTTGTCAGTATAAATACAGGTTTTCAGTGATAACATTTCAATTTTCTAACTTGAAATTCAGAAAACTATCTATTAATATAAACCTTAACTACAGGCTTTGTATGACACATTTTGTTTATCATGCTTATTTATTTTGTATTTGTTAACTGGGTATTGGAATGGCTGTGGTGGTGCAGTGGTTAGTTTTGTCACCTCACAGCAAGAGGTTCTCTGGTTTGATGCCTTCTGTGCAGAGTTTACATGTCATCCCTGCAGTCCAGTAAGTTTTAAAGACATGCAGGTAGGTGTGAGTGCGTGCCTTCTGTGAAGGGCACTGGCAACTCGACACTGTAAAACTTCACTGCCAATCAGTCTGCAGACCGGTGATCTGCTGTGGTGATCCCTAACTGGGAAAAGACGAAAGACATTGCTATTTGCTAAATGGGTAGCACTCAATACGTAGAAAAGTCTATTTTCAGAGGTGAATCTAGCAGACTGGCCTACTTAAATGACATGCCCAGTGATATGGAAGTAGAGCTATCTAGAACAAAACCCTGGCATATTCACTGTGTTTGTTGGTTTCTCAGGTAGGGTAAAAGCAACCTTCATATACAAAACATACAATAAAGAAATCTAAACACTGTAAAACAAATAACCACATGAAAAGTATAACATTTACAGGTTTAATGACTGAGAGTCTACAAAATTTCTATTTTGTAAACTTATTCATTGCTGTTGTAGAAAAAAAACATGTAATTTATGGGATAATATTGTATAAAAATGAAAATCACCATTGCATATGGGTTTTGTAAATATCAGTTCTTGCATAGATGCTGAGTTGTGTAGTTATTTTGCGCAATATGCAGCACAAATTAGTGCAGGTTGTAGCAATGCACAGCATGTGGATAATTCAGAGATACTTGGTGCATGCAAACGACCAGGTAATGAGGAACCTCATGCAAATGAGGCATGTAGATTAGGTAACTTGCAATATTAAACATGATACAGGGATCTAAAAATATATAAAACAGCTGCACTCTCCTGTGACATAAACTTATTCTGGACACCCGGGTTTTATGATATACATGTGACTGGAAATGCAAGGAGTAGCATCAGCAACACTACAACATGAATTAGTGGCCATTATTGGAGCCAGTGTCCTTGATGTGGTATTATCTGGTCATCCATGCCTAACATATCATCACCTCACAGATTACCAGTGGTAGACTCCTATTGTGTAGAAAGGAAAAACACATATGTCCTAAATGATCTTTGCCACCCAGAAGCTCAACTGAAGTGGTTACAAGTATTATCTAACCCAGTGGACATAAGGGTGCATGTAGTATTAGCTATCTTAGACATTACTGGGATCACATTAGGGATATTACAGATGTCAGCCTCACTATCCTATACCATTTCTTTGACATGCTGTAACATGTGAGGGAATACATCTGGTTCCCCAGGACTGCAGAAAAATGAGCCAACACTATGCAGATGTTTTATAGCATATCTATACCTCTCAACTGTCCAGAATTTTTGCAGAATACCCCTGTTTGTCCCTCATATTTTTGCCTTATCCCTCATAAAATATTAGGTTTTCTGGTAAATCACTGGGGATTACAGTCAGTCAAAATGTGAGAAAGTACATTAGTGTATTTTATGTTCATGTGTCTGTCCTGATCCTGTCCCTATACCTTCCTTACTACCCCCCCCCTTCATGATGCTTCCTTCCCCTTCTAATCTTCTTATAAAAAGAAAAAAAAACCTTCTTCTCCCACCTCTTCCACTCTTCCCTTCCTATCATCCTTCCAGGTGTTCCACTGGTTCTTATTCTCCTTTTTGTGTCTCCTATCTCCTCTTTTCCTTCCTCTGTAGATAAAAAAACTGTTGGGACTTTGCTGAGTGAAGCTTGTATGGGCACTGACCTGCGTTTTGATGTACATGTGTGCTTATTGTGTTGGGCATGTGATCTGCATGTCATTATCCTCAGGTTATATGACCAAGCATAGCGAGGTTCATTCTTTTATGTGGTGGTGAACATTTTCATGATTGTGAGGCTTCATTATACAGCATTATCTCTGATATGTTTGTGCTCTCTGAGTAATTTTGCATGTCTAATCCTCATCAGGCAGTGTCTTGTTATCTTATTCATATTTGCATTGTAGTGTGGTCACATTGTGCTTCTTTCTAAATATACCCCTTTGTTTTCTCTCATGTAGTGAAACATACTTTTTATTCCTATGACACCCTCCCTTTTATATCTAAAGTCCCCAAAAAGTTACAAAAATATTTTATATTCTTGCTAGTAGTATTAACATTTTAAGTCATAAAGATTAAGGGTGTGAACTACTAACAAGCTACTTCCTGTGGTACAGGGTTTGAGTCCCTCAGCCTGCATTTGCCTACTGTGTGACTTTCAGCAAGTCATTTTACCAGGCAGTACTTTGGGGCAATTGGGACTTTTTGGGTTAGGCTCATTAATTGTCTCCTGGACTGCATGCGTTGTAATTACAAATGAAGAGGGCATTTTGGAACTCCAGGAAAAATCTAATTCTGTGAAGCTGTATACATCTGTATTGTCATACTCCCTGAGCTCTGCTCAAGCGTACATTGACAGCCGGGGAGATTTTGTGGTAAAATAAAAAAAAAAGTTCAAAACAGTTTTTGGAGTCCAAGATTCAAACAAGAGCACATACTTAAAAACAAAGCAGACATTACTAGTCACTGTCAACATATGTCCCCTTCATAACACTCAGCTGTCTAGATTTTCTCAGAATGTCCAGATTTTTGCTTCATATTTTTGGTCTGTTCCTCATAAAATTTGTGTTTTTCTGGCAAATCATTGAAGATTGAATTCATTAAATCATAAATAATGACAGACATTTCAGTTTCAGACTTCATATCCTACAGAAAATATATAACAATACAAAACATGTTATTCTAGCAACTATGGAAGTTTATAGGAGTAATATTTAAAATCTGTCCCCATTTTGGGCCTTTTCCCCATTATTTTTGGCTTTGTCCAGATTTCTTGCACTAAGAGGTTGAAAGCAAAGGAAAAGTGGGCACGGCTGATCAATTGTGAAATCACCATGGCAGATTAAGATAAATATGGCTTGCATACTATACTGTTAAATGATGACCGTTTTTCTTTTAAAATGTTTATGAAAAGAGTCACTTAAGGCAACAATGTGAAGGAATCTATAAAAATGAAAAATGACTCCATCTCATCTGCTTATTGAACTGGATACATTCTGGAGGTTTGGAAACCCAGAGAATAGCAGTGTAAGTAAAGGATGTACAAATATTATTTGTGGCATTAATTGTTTTTCGATTGTATTGCTTGTTCCATAACTGTCATAGCTAAATTGAAGTATTCAAAAGGGCAAGAAACTGCACACAGTTATGGTTTTAGAAAGGATTTGTTCCTTTCACAGTTAAAGCTTTCTTTTCATAAAGTGATTCATATTTAATAATTACATTATGGGAGTGCTTAGGCAGCATTTGCCTACATTTTTGACTTGTCTTGAACAAGATAAATTCAACTATTATTACTACAGAAAGAATCTCAGAATATAATGGGCCTTTTCACTTACCTTACTTATGGGTATTGACATTTCTGAGTGCACTGAATATCTAAAGGCTGTGTGTATTCAGTCCAAATGTTTTGATGAATATTTGCAGGATAAATGGGAATCAATTTTACCTTTCAACCTTTCAGGCAAAACTGTAATCTACATATAGCTTAGCTCAATCCCACCTTGCATGCCATCTTGTTTGATCCATATTAGTGACAACTGATGTCTGAGCTGAAGTACCTTATTATAGGTTTGATCTGCCCTTTTGCCTGAGTGTTTTAATGACTTGACAGCATCAGAGACTTTAATGTTGGGCTGCTTTGTCTTCTATGCTATATGATGAATTGATCTTGTAGCCCTAGTACTTGTGTCAATATTTTTTAAGTACTGCTAGGACTCAGTGTTCAGCTGAATGACATAAAAGTATGCTGAGAAAAGACATGCACGGCTTTTTAGTTAGATGGCAAAGCAAGACTTAGTAACAATTACAAAAAAAAAAAACAAACAAAAAAAAAGAACTAGATTATATTTTATTATTTAATGTTTGTTTACTGGGATAGTCCATCTGGGTGGTTGCCCTTTTTCAGCAGAGGCCCAGGGGGACAGCCTCGTAAATTACAGCTTACAAAACATGCATGCATCAATAGTCAGAGACATTAACTTATAACATAAATATACACAAATCAGCCGTTATAGTAACAGGAGTAAAAATGCAATTAAGAAGGTTTATACAGTTGTTCAGATTAAGAATGTACAAGTTATACAGAGAGTTACTCAGAGATTTTACAAGGATAGTGACGGTACTTTAGGTACACGAGTAATTACAAAGAGTATATTCACAAGTTTGTTTTCAAGTTTGGTACACTTGATTTAATAGTTGATTAGAGTTAAGGTGTACTAGAGCATTGACAGTGGTTAGCCAGGGGTCAGACACGAGCATAGCCAGGAGTTTGCTAGATGGCTTTGAGAAGAATTTTGAACTCTGAGTGGTTAGTGGTTGTTATGACATTTTGGGTGATTGAGTTCCAAGTTCTAGAAATCTGGTAAGAGTATAGGGAGTTGCCATGGTAGTTGTTAACTTTTGTAACTTGTAATAGAAATTTGAGGATCTTAGCTGCCTCTTGCTAGTTTGAGGTTGAAGTATGCTGCAGAGTGCTGGGCACTTTTCTGGCTCGTATATTAAGCTATGGGCTGTGGCTAGTTCTGTGAGAGTCAGGAGGCTGGGTAGTTCAACCCAATTGAGCTGGGGCAAGGCAGTACAGTAATGGGCTTTATATGGGGAGGTAATGGCAAATCTGTCTATTTTATTGTAGCAAGTTTCTAGTGTAGAGTGATCTTTTTTTTTTCAGATTAGTGAAAATGGGATAAGCGTAAAGGAGGGTAGAGAGTAAATGGGTCCTGGCAATAGATTGTCTTGAGGGGTCAGTGAGGTAAGATTTAATTCTATATAAAAATCTTAGTTTAATAAGGACTTTTTTTTTATAATGAGAGACAGGTGTTTGTCAAAGTTCAAGTTCCTGTCTATAGTGATGCCAAGTAGCTTAGTGTATAAGACCGGTTCTATCTTAGTGTTATCAGCTGAGTATATTTGGAAGGGAGATTGTATTATTGAATTCTGGCAGATTTGGATTTACTCTTTCAATTTTTAGAGTATTTTTATAAATAATATCAGCATCTCCACCATGTTTCTTTGGTCTGTCCTGCCTATGTATACAGCAGCCAGGGAGTAAAATGTCATTAATATGTAACTTAGGTTTTAACCAGGTTTCAGTAATGACAGCTATGTCTGGAGAGTAAAGTGTTAGGGATGCATGAATTTCTTCGTTTTTATTTGTTAGGCTTCTGAGGTTCATGTTTAGAAGTAGGAGTTTAGAAGAGTTGCAGGTTAGCTTGGAAGTATTTAAGGTATTATGCATGTGTGGTATGTGTAGTCCATATTAGGTTGAATTGGGTCCTGGGTTTGGGTGGAGATCTCCACTCAGCTTTATGTTTGATTTTAAGTGTGTTGAGGGGTTTGGATACTTTTGTATTAGTGAGGTGCATTTGCGAAGGAATTGGACTGCAGTATTTTGATGTAAGTATCTGTATGTAAATCGAGTCATTTTGGTAGTATTAAAGAGACTTGGTGCTATGAGGAAGTAAAGTTCTTTAGTATGTAGGGGAGAGGGGTCTGGTATGGTTGGTAAGATATAGATAGTTAATGGGTAGTCCTTGTAGGATGTTAGTGTAGATAGTACAGAGAGGAGACTAACGAGAGGTATGTGAAAATGAATCATACCTGTGAGGATAGGATTGTCAGCTGAAGAGGTATTATGTGGGATATACAGGAGGTTGGAGGAAGTGTTAGATGTAGGCTGTAGCATGTTAGGTTAATAAGGTGTGGCAGTATAGTAGTTGATGTGGATTGGTTGCTTTGGGTAAGAAGTGGAGTAGTGAGTGGAATGGGTGGGAGAGGTAAAGTGTACAGAGGTTAATGAGGTGGCTGGTATTAGGTTGGTGAATGTGGTGTTGTGTGAGGGGTTTGAGTGGTTGATGTTAAGTGGTGGGAGTGGTTTGTTTAGGTTAAATATATGGGTACCATAGTGGGTAGGAATTGGGGATAGGGTAGGGGAGAAGAGTGAGCCGGAGCATAGCAGGGCGAACTGAGCGGGCAGGACCCTGGTTGCAGTAGAGGATTCAAGAAAACAATCAGTAAGCAATTTGTTATTTAATAAGCAAGTATAGTGATACCAAGCTCAGAGAAAAAAGCCAAATGAAGGTATGATTCAGTAAGAGTAGTTTGAACACATTGATTTGGGTGCTGTAGTATAAAACACCAGTGAGGGCTGCAAGTAATCCTTGTCAATGGCTACACAGAGGAAAAAGAAAAGGGTTCTGTGGAAATAGTGGAAAGGAGGGAGTCTCAGGGAGTTGCAGTGATGTGCTTTAGTTACTAAAGGGGTTGCAGGTGTTACTTTATAGATTTAGGTTTTCAGACTTACATTAGTTAGAGCAATTGCAGTCTCTGGTGGGTCTGCAAAATGTATTTATTTATTTTATTTATATATTTTATTCTACATTTGTTGACTGGGCTAGTCCAACTGGATATATGTCCATTTTCAGTGGAGGCCTGGGGAGAAAAGCTCCACACTTCATAATAGAATCACAGAAACATAAGTACATTATCAAGATTTGGTAGATTATAATAGTACATTACATTTTAGCTTATAAGTAAGGAAAAAAACATTCCAAACTACATAACACATACGGATATACATTAAACAAAATATGAGGTAAGTGAAATTGAGCATTGTTTGGCATTAAAAAGGTTATACACACATTAAGTTAGTAAAAAAGAATAATTAGTTTGTGTGAGTGAGAAGATTAGTGTCTGGAGACAAGGGAGGTAGTTAGTCTGGGTTTGCACAGGGGCATAGCCAGTGTGATTTAAGGTATGGTTTGAGTTTGGATTTAAATAGGGTAGTTGAAGGTAAGGAGGTTAGATCAGTAGGGAGGGAGTTCCAGGTTTTACCCACTGTGTTAGAGAATACAGAGTCTCCAGCCAGATTGTTGGTTTTACTTATCTTTACCATTAATTTATTTGATGAGCGCAGGGTCTTCAGGTTATTGTAGGGGGTGATTAGGTAATGCTAATGTAAATGGCAGAGACTTTTTGTTCTAGTTTGCAGGGAGATTCTGTTGGTATGCATAAACTTCAAATTCCCCATGGTGGACAACCATTGCTTTTTTGTCCTATGAAAAAGTTTGATAATTTTAGAATCTATCCAGTCATTGTCAGTTAAGCATTATATGACTCATTCACATCCTGCCTCTTAAACCTCAATTCCTTCTCTAAATATATTGTTCCCACAATTCCCATTTTTTCTATGTAATTTGATACATCGCTTTTCTAAAGATTCCAATTCCAGTTGTTTTATCTCTGTTACCACTCCTAGTACAGTTGGTTTAGACTTTGAATTCCATTTTCTAGTAACTGCTTTATTGGCAGCCACCATAATTCAACTCAGGAAGGCTTTACTATGTCTAGGCAATTCTGATTCTGTATCATAGCTCAAAAAAATCATCTCCCCAGTCAATCACTTCCAGGCAAAGTTGTTAAATCTTCTAGATCTTGTTGCATATTTGGGATATATATATATATATATATATATATATATATATATATATATATATATATATATATCCTTGTCTCTTTGTCAATTGCTTATCTAATCTCTCTTCCCAATCCTTTCTAAGCTCCTCTGATTTATATGGTAAACCACCTCCTGCTCATAAAAACCCTAGAATCTCTTTCTCTAGACCCCAAGGCTGTTCACTGGTTCACTTCCTACCTTAGCAACAGGCAACAGGCAGTTCTCTGGGAAAACAAACTTTCATCCCTTCTGCCATTCTCTCTTGGTGTCCCTCAGGGTTCCATTCTAGGACCTCTTCTCTTCTCTTTATTCATAAATGATCTACATGCAGCAATACCTCAAGCTATATGTATACAATATGCAGAAGATTCTACACACGTATGTTCTGCTAAAACCACATCTGAACTACAAACACTAACACAGAATGTATTTAGCACAGTTGAGGCATGGTTCTTGAAATGTTGCCTCCTTTTGAATGACAAAAAAAACAAACTTCTGCTTTTTAAGCCTAATAGTAAGTCCCCGGCCCCATAGAATTCTCTATCATATCCAGTAATGGCACACATATATCCCCTGACTCTACCACCAAGCTGTTAGGTATCACAATCGACAATAACCTCACTTTTGATAATCACATTAATAACACTATTAAAACCGAAAATAGAAAACTGGGCTCCTTCTACAGAATTAAAATCTTCTTAACTCCAACAGCCAAAACTACACTTGCTCACTCTCATCTTATTTCTACTCTTCTTTACACTTCACCCATATACACTAACCTAAAGAAAAATAATCTCACTAAACTAGTGAACACATACAATAGCATTGCCAGATTTGCTACTGGGAGCCCATTTAGAACTCACCACTGTCAGAACCTACAGCAACTAAACTGGTTTGAACTAAAAAACATGCTGACACTTTCCCAACTCACCTTTGCCCATAGGATATTTTACCAACCTAATAACACCCCTATACTTTCTAACCTTATCTCCTCTTATACTAACCTAAATTCCTTATGCTCTTCGAGCAAACTTCTTGTGAGGTTAACTAAGTCTAACAACATCGCTAGTGATTCCCTATTCTCCAATACCATAGGTAAATACTGGAATCTTCTACCTACTGCTCTAACTTCTATTCTCTCCCCCTTCCTCTTTAAACAAAAGCTTAAAAAACATCTTAAAACACACTGGTTATGCCCATGCATCAATCCTGATTAATCTTGTGATTCCACTAATTATTCTTTTATACTACCTTCTTTCATTATTTCCTACTGCTTCCCCTTGGGAAGCTTGTTTCAAAAGCACCTTTGCAAGTAGTAACTGTTACAAATTATTAAAAAACTTTGGATGTGTAATTAATTGCTGAATGTACTGTATATTTCCACAGATGTTTTACTATAACAGAACTCTTCTATCTTGTATTCTGAAATAGAAATTAGGGTGATGTCCTACCTAGTATATATGCATGAATTGTGTAATGTAGTTTGCATGAATTGTGTAATGTGGTTTAGAATCATGTTTTTGCCTGGTATTTTCTACCTCCTTTCTTTGCTTTTGTAGATAACTTATCTGTGTTTGTTTCTATGTGGAGCTTTTCTCCCCAGGCCTCTGCTGAAAATGGAAATGTATCCAGTTGGACTAGCCCAGTAAACAAATGTAAAATAAATAAAAAAATAAATAAAATTATCATGCAATATTTTATATGCTCTACTAATTATTCCTTTTTAATGGCAGCTTCTGTTCTAGAGTCTATTAAAAACTCTACTAGTGCTAGTCTTTCATTTAGGAACCCCCCTATTTCTTTCTATTTGCCTATACTCTGATATCAATCCTTGATAGGGAAGGCAATCTTTAACCTGCAGTCCAAATAACTTCTTGGCCTCTTCCCATTCTTTTACCTTTCCCTTTCTAGTTATTTGCTCCCAATACCTTGGTTCCTTTGCCAGTTTTCTCCAATAAATTCCAGACTCCTCTTGCCTATTATCTGTAGTGTTTGGTTGTATTTGATATTGCATAAATAAAATTCAGGAAAAACAAATAATGCACTGGTGCCAAATCCAAAATACATCTATTAACAATCTGGTTATCATGTTCATTATATAATATGCAGATCTTGTTCAGTCCATTGCATTATGCAACCAACAGTTTATATAGTAACCTTTGTCATACTGCCCCTTTATCACATATCTTTTAGTGTGCGGTTGGCGTATGCTCTTAAATAACAAATAAATGTAGCCCGTCTTTTCTAAAAATACTCATCAACAATCTGTTGCAGCCAGCAGTCTAATAAACTATGACATGTAAGAAAATAAGGCTAATGAAGTTGTGTTTTAACTCATACTGCATGAACCAGGTTAATGAATTCAAACACATGAATCTGCTGTAATAAATCAAGACTACCATTTATAAAATAAAAAGGTGTGCAATAAATTGATTACAAAGTGTGGAGACAAGCAGATTTAGCAATATGTTACTTCTATAAAGCGATCGGGATTTTAGCAAAAATGGCACCCACTGTAATGTCACTTATTTGCTATTAAATATAAAGAAAATATTGCCTAATGTGACTTAAATCAAACAAAAATGGGTATAAACATCTAAATTGTAAGAACCATACAAACATGTTGCATGCATTCTAAATATTTCCAAACTAATGCCTTGCTGCATAAAAATGTAAAGTGAGACCACATCTACCATGACTGACATAGGACTTTCATCAGTATTTTCATCAACATTCTGAAATACCAACCAGAACTACAAACCAAGGATATTTCACATTCTGGAACTCAAAAAACTGAGGTGGTACAGTGATTAATTAAAAATTCTTCCAGCAGGACATCTATGTATTTGTAGGGTCTACTTGCAAACAAACTGCCAACCTTCCTGTAATTGTTGGTGCCAGACAATAGATCAAAAATTGAGTCAGCAAGTGTTTATCTCTGACAACCAGGGTCCCCATTTTTATCAGCCAACATGACCCTAATGATTCTGTCATTGTATAAGGAAAATATGTCTATCAACCAAAATATTAAGAAAACAGGAGATAGACAAGTCTTGTTTTCATGATGTTGTTCAAAAGAATTAAGGGTAAAATTCAAACTGAGATTAAAATTGCTCGTGTTATTCAACATCTCTCTCAAACAAGCAAATTAAGTTAACGCTATATATAAATAACTTCACTGATAAAACTTATTCAGTAGTATAGGCCTGTCTTTTAAGTTCTGTTCTAGTTAATTCATACCAACTCAAATTAATAGTCTAAAACAGACCTGAGTCATGGAATCTCTCTCTCTCACTCCTAATAATTTCAGTCCATTCTCCATTGAGAGTACCAATGTTGTTCTGATGAGAACTGCATTGTATTTTACACAAAGTCTTCAGCTTACTTGTACCTCTTTTGTTTGGAGGGCTGTCTATCAGACATGCCTGAGAACTTTGTTTTCTGTGTATGATGATAATAATGAAACTGCTGACTCAGAGCCTAGCTTAAAATAGAATTATGTCTATTCTTGTTGGTGCACTATGGTGTAGGCTGTTAAGAATTGTCAGTCTCTCTATTAACATTCGACCTCTACAAGTCAGGATTTTTTCTGTTGTTATTGCTGTAATTGACATCTGCAAAATTGCTCCTGGAATCTTTCTGATGTCTGACTTTTTTATTTTAATTTGTCATCTTAATACTTGTGTTTTTGTGAGAGACTCAATCATAAGTGTCCTTTGAAGGCACTCACTGAAGTGTTATTTCAGTTGTACAACTAAAGCATCCAGTTCATGGTACAAATCAGGTAGGAGTTTTTCATTAAATGTGATGAGAATTCTCATAAAGTCCTTACTGGACCTTTAACATACTATTCTGCATTGCTCTACAAGCAGTTCACTTTTATTTCTCCCGCCTACTGGACTCTTAATAGTTTTAAGGCCTTTGGTGAGAAGGACTGAATTCAAGCATTCATAGAAACAGGAACTTTCACACTGTAAAGTTTTGCATCGCATGCTTCTTTTCATAATCTTTAAACAGAATAATCTTATCAAAGTTAAAGCCACTACTGACAGGAATGAACTTCCAGTTGCCAAACAGCAGAGATAAAATCTTTCAAAAACAATCTGTATATCTCTTTGAATCATTCTTCCTATTAGTCAATGGAATTATGGGTTCCACAAATGTCTCTGTCTGCAAATTAGTCCTCATGTTCATGAACTGGAATATGTATAACCTAGTAGGAATTGACTGCCACCAACTGTTCAAAGTTTGGCTCCATCTAACTCTTCATAGGTGGTTAAAACAGAAGATAGCAAGAAAGAAGAAGAACAATCACAGATTTCAAGGGTTTAGTTCTGTAAAGCAAACCAACAGTAAATGATTTAAAAAGAAAACATGGTAACATTTTTATGGAATGTTAAATACAATTAAAGAAGAACACATTCCAAGCTGAAGTCAAATCCAAAAGAAATGTATTATCAAACTGGAGTGCACTTTTGTTTTATAATGAACAGAACTTCTGTTTGAAGTTTTTATACCCCAAAAAGGCTGCAAATAATTTTTCATCAGGTAGATGGCAAATATTGAAGGTGTGATGGGAAACATATTTTTGGGAGCGTAATTAGTTGGCAGACTTAAAAAATTTCCTACAGACTACTCTGTCAGAAATACTGGGTGAACAAACTAATGTAAATAAGGACATTTTTTTGGAGCTGTGATACAGAATTGAGGTTTAAGGGAAGGCATAAATTGAATGAGCTATGTAATGTTTGATTGACAATGACTGTATATGTGATGTATTGTATAATGTTTGCAACGGGAAAATATGTCAATATGGTTTGTTTTCATTTGTATAAATGTATGCTTGCCTATATTATAAGGGATGGTTCAATAAAGATGTTTCTTGTTTAAGAAACAGGGAAATTGCAGATGCAATCTTCCCTGCCCTGTTAGGAAAAAAAAAGGAACTTCTGTTGGAAAGATTATCATTTCAGTTCTAACACCCACAGACATACTCCTGTATTTATTCTCCTGCACTAATTGCTTTTCCTCTGATAACATATTTTTTTCTGACTTTTAAATGCATTAACATCCTTTTCTAATCACTCATACTATTAAACCTGCCAACAGGACCTTCTTATATGTCACAAAATTTCTTTCTACAAATCACTTTCAAATCATATTATTCAAGTACTGATGTATACTGTAAATATTGTTGAACTGTACTTATCTTTACATAGATATGTTATTCCCACATTTGCTTTTTCAAACCTTATTATATTTTATGTTATTGTCTGTGTCTTCCATGTTACAGTTGATGTATCGCAATCTGTCTTGGTCACACATGAAAAGGATACTTGGACACATATGCTTACTTGGTTAATAAACTAAAAAACAGAAAATGAAGATTTTGCAGAAAAGGTACCATAGCCAAAAACTGAACCGGAGATCCAAGAAATAAATTAGAAAGATTTATATTTTGGACAATTTGTTTTGCACCCTTATTCTCTATAGCTGAGATTCATATACATCTCTGCATGGGATATGGTCCACAAAGGTTGGCATACTGCCAACATACCAAAGAAAGGACTACATAGTAAAATAGAGTTACCACATTATGAGGAAGAACAGCTCTATTTAGGTCCTGTGTATCAGCAGTGATCGCAAAGGGTGAGTGACTGATGTCTGACATCACCAATAAGGCAGGCTAACATGCCAGACTTCATGCATGCTCATGTGCACAATGAAAAAACGGCATAGCCATTAATAACAGTCAAACAAATAGCTCAGTGAGGACCAACATTGCTAAATGTGAACCTAGATTAACACATAAATGAAAGGGGTAAATAAAGAAATAAAAAGGGCAGAAGAGCAAGCAGTGGAAAACACACGAGGTTAACTTTAATGTATGACAGGTGTTGTGGAGGAAATGCAGTAGTTTGTGGGAGAAAGCAGTAGTTTGAGGTATAGTCACAAAAGGTGGGAATGACAGTGGATGGATGTAAACTTACAGAAGATGGACAATTGCTGATAGTGAGGACTGGACAATGAGCAAGGTAAGTAGAAAGAACACATAAGTAATGGGAGCACCTGAATGGAGATAGAATACATGCCAGACCAGCCCAAAGGTGACTGCACTCGACCTTCGGTCATCTCCATGGCAGATGATGTGGGTAGTCTGGACTCATAGTGGCCTGATGACTGGGACCTGCAATTGCATGACTTCAGAAGACACATCAGAAAGAACTTCATAATGCCAAGGCAGGTTTTCAGCTCCTGATACGCCTTAGTAGAAAGCAAGCTTCTTAGGTGACACTTGGAAATAATGAAAGCCCCTTTTGTGCCACTGTCAGAAGAGGAGACAGTACCTAACCTCCTGAAAAATGACCACAGAGGCCACTAGTGATCCCTCCAGGTCACCTTTAGCTAAGCAATCTTCATCTCTATACTGAGAGCCTGACCACTAGGGACCAGCACCAGAAGCATTTGTCTGTGAAAGCTGATGTGACTCCTACCACGCCTAAATCTTTACAATAACCGGACCTGCAGAAAGATAAGAAAAAGAGAAGACATTACTGCACACATATGTCAGACATATAAATGCAATTTCACAGTGTGGGGATGCATATGATATACACACCACACTACTAGGAAAGGCATTGCTGCCTCCTGCACCATCCTGCCATGTTGAGATCTCACTCTTCTGCCAGAGTAATACTAAATATGCACATCCCAATACACAGGTGCACCAAGAGACAAGTAGGAAGAGAAAAATGCTAATACAAGCCTGGCTGTCTCCTCACCTCTGCCTTCCACTGTTGAATCCGGTCAGGATTTCTCCACCACAGGTTGCTGTACTAATATTAGTACTGCTCATTAGTGTGGGCAATACCATTGACATTACTCACCATCCTGGCAAGCTTATGCAGGTGCCAATGTTGCACAAGAGTCCATCATCCTGCCCCAGAAGGTGCTAAGCAAAGTCCCTATGCAGTAAAAACAGGAATAGCTTGCTTTCTCTGACACATCATGCTGGAATCCTGTAGATCACAGTGCCTGCAGATGTCCACTCACTCTGATTCATGCAAGGAGCAAAATGATAGCCCTGTGTACATATATTCATGTTTAAACATCATGTGACATGCAAGGAGTTGTTGCAGTGGGGCACTACCAAATTTCAGTAGTGCAGTACCACACTATGACAGATCTACCCAGGCTGTGTTCATGAGCATGGTGGTCACATACATCATTAGCACTGTGCTGATTATAGATAGTGCTAACCATTGTGGATCATGCATTGTGTTATGGATGAGATTCAGAGACAGTGGCATTAACTGCCTCATTAGCAAAACCAACATGCTAAAAGGCTGTTATTGGCATGATCTAAGATGTGGGTGCCTTTTTGCATGAGAATGCTTACAGACAAGAACCTGTGTAATACAGAACTTTACACAGTATATATGTGGGTTCAGAGATACAACTAATGAAGAAAGAAATCTTACATTGCAATGTATCCCAACACTGTAATCAGCATCTGTGGTCAGTGGCAGTAACAGTGAGACAAATGCTAATAGTTATGTGTGAGAGGGAACATAGCACAATGGCATAGAGCTGTCATACCCAGGTTTGGTGAGGAAGCATGCCATGGGCTTTGGGCAACTATAGAAAGACATGCCAAAAGAGACATTGTAAGGTGGGGGGAGCTGTAACAGGGTATACATGGGAATACATGGGGACAATAGGCAGAAGCATGATGAGATGTGGGGGTGGGGTGACATGTCAATTGCTACAGTTTGCACATGGGGTATGTGCAGATCAATACAGGGTCCTGCTAACCAGCTGCAAAATAAAGTAAGGGCAGGTCCATACAAAGGTGGCTTTCATAATCTATATCTATATATATATATATATATATATATGTATAGAGAGAGAGAGAGAGTCAGTCCCTGGCTAATAGTGTTCTGAACAAGATGTGGCTGGTAGTAGTCCAGGGCATGAATGCTTTTGACAGCCCTTATAGACCTCTACAATAGGTGCATTGAAGGGCAATTAATATGGTCCTGTGTGTAGAAAAGTGCTATACTGGCCACCACTCTACACCTGCCAGTGTCCTGTCTGCTGGGTTTGCAACAGTCCCCTGGCTTGCTAATCTGCACAGTGATTAAAGTCATCCTGTGGAAGGTGACACTGTTGGTCTTTTTTCTGATGGGTGCTGCATACTCCCCATCAGAGAGTGATAGAGGTGGAGTCTTCTGGGTCACCCAGTAAGAGTTTTGGTGTCTGATGTGGGCTGAGGTAAACAGATAACTTGATGCCAGTGGCACCCTGGATCATCTTCTCATATAAGATCGGTTGGACTGTGATGTCTCTGCTCCTTGTACAGAATGAGCTCATGATTGCACTGGACAACATCCTTATGAATATAACATGACATATGTGACAATTCCATTATGGACTGTATGATGGTGGACTGCACTGAGTGACAGTCCTGCATAACTTTTCATTCATGTCCAATGATGCATGTATGTCAGACGGCCAATATAAGGTGTGATGGCACTGAGAGAAGGTTTACTGGTACCTTTGTATTTCTGGCTTACAGTGGGTATGCCCACAAAAAAGCAGTGCACACCTCAGAGGTTGCTTTATTAAATACAGTGGAAAGCACTATGAAGTGTCCAGCCATGGGGGTAGATTATTTCCATTCAGAGGATGCTGTGCACTTGATCTTTCTTGTCATACATTGCTTAGCATGTTCAGGTACCTGTGCATCTTTTGATAAAGGTCCACCCCACCCAGGAGTGAGACAGACAGTATTACCCTGTCATGTGAGTGTCAGATATATTCTTACATATCTGTATAATTTCCAGACAGCCATAGGTGGTGGCAGCATCCTATTGTTCAGAATGACATCTCTGCCTGCTATCATTACTGGCAGCTGTCAATGCCTAATATACAGAAAACCATAATATGCACAATGACATAAGCTCCATGAATTCCCATAAGTGTTACTGCATTGATTACAAGTTTCTACACTGTTTCTGGAGGCCTATCCACGTTGCAGGCTTGATATGCCTAAGGAGAGATGTGCATGGTGATAGCTTTTTTAAACTCTACTCAGCATGTGTAAAAATAATATATGAAAGCCTTCTAGGAGTATTCACCTTGCCTATCACCCACAGATAGATTGGACAGCTGTTTCAACCCAGCACCAATATCCACAGCACCCCTGGGGTTAAATTGCAGTGCATCTCCAGCTCTAAAGGTACTGCCATACCTCCATTAGTCTAGTTAACCTGGGAAGAACACAATCTATGGCTATCTCACACTAGCAGTGCTATGTGGCTTCATCTTGGCATGGCTAATCATTTCATTTAAACTTCTGCAACACTGGACCAGTGTCCTGTTGTGACGATTTACAACATTTATCTCATCACATGCAACACAGACTGCACATCTGGCCCCTTGAGGTTTTGTTTGCACTCCTTCTTCCAGCCAAGCATATCCCTTGTTGCCTGAAAGCCTTCAGCAGAACCTTATTCCAGTATCACTACAATCTTCAAGCATCTGTCCCTTCCATGTTTTGCACATGTAGAAACCTGTTAAGGCATTTAGGATATGGTAATACATATTGTGTTTTGATAGGGTATTTGTTCATTGTGACATATTGACATTATACAGACACTGTGGGATGAGCTGCATTATAACATAATACACCTTAAAATGTGTCAACAAATTAAATAATCTTCAGATATGCCATGGTAGCATCATATGTTCCCAGAGCCAGATCTAGTATAAGGTTCCTAAAGCACCTGCCTATGTCCCTGAACTACTGTGGGCCCACCCAGCAATATTCTATTATTAAGGTACAGGGACAGCTCATGGCACTGAGTTGCTGTACTGTAATCCTCCGTTTGTGTTAGTTTTAATGTTTTAAGTTGTTTTTACATATTTATCTACTTTACAGTAATAATACATTAATTTTCTGACTCTTGCTATCATCAGAACTTAATGTATATGCAATAATACCTGTATCTCATGATAATGTGCATGCACAGAAAACTGTCTGCTGGATAAAAGAGAAAACAAAACATTTATGCATATTCCACCATACAGAATGAGGTGATTACACTTACGACATGTCTTCCTGCTCTTTCATGAGAGGCAAAATAGCACTTCTGAGGAGTCTGCTTGGACTGCTAGAAGAAGTAGCAAGGAACTAGTTCACCATTGATTTAGGCTGCATCAGATGAGCAGGAGCTAATGTAATCCAACATAGATTGACTGAAAAGTAGAAGTAAAAAGAGAGGACATTCTGCCTGCCCTGTGCTGTGGATGAGCAAGGAAGAGGGAGCACTTAATTTTTTTTTACTTTTTAATTTAATAAAGTTTGCTCAACTCTGTAAGCCAAGCTAAAGCAGCTAAGATATTTTTGGGATGCATCTCTTTGTTAAAAATGCCCCACTACCATTAGTTTTTCGTGATTTCTTTTTGGATTTTAACCCATCACTCATAAAAACTGCTGACGAATTTTTGAATCATAATTTATACATGGTACTTTGCAGCTTTGCAATTCTTCATTACGATGCAACAGTTGCTTTGCTTTCAGCTTTGTGTATGTTTCTAATATCTGTAGTTGTGACCCCTTTTCCTTCCATTGTGTTCCAAGCAAATATGGTCTGCTTAACTTTGAGTCAGACTATTGACAAACCTCAGAGGGATGTTTTATTACTTTATTTATTTTATCAATTCAATAACCAAGTAAGTTAAATGGAGAAAGTGCTCCATTTCAGGGACAACCAGGAGCAATATCTTGTTAAGAGACTTGCTCAGAGTCACACAAAGGTCAAATGGAGAAATCAAAACCTGGACCTTTGACTACAGGACGTAACTCATTTACAGCTCAGAACCTTAATCATCTATGACTGCCAGACAGACTTAGTCTGGATCTTTTACACTGTACCACAGCTGAAAGGAGAAGCTAACAACTAAGATTGGAGGTGGTTGTTTGAAATAGTATGTTTGTTGACTGAGATGCTCCAAGGATTCCCCTTCACTGGCAGTAGAATTTCTAGCTTTCTGTGTTTTTACTTTTACTTGATTGTTATCACAGTGAAGTACATGTACCTTGTATTCCAAGTAGTACAAGTTTATTTGTTGAAGAGAGTTCATTTGGTAAAAAATCAGACATGGGAGGTATACCCAGTCAATAAAACCTCTGCATATTTGTGCGGAAGGAGAGGCTGCGCTGAGTCACTCTATAGAATCGGATACTAATGAGATACTGAAATACATTATTGTGGCTATCTGAGCATAATCAGATATCTGAGGTGTACACAGTCAGTAACGTATCTGTGACAGGTGGACATGTGTGTATATATGTGGCTGTAAAGATTGCAATGGGTTGTACTCTATGTACCTGACAGAAACACACTGAAATCCATTGCTGTGGCCATTATTTATGTTTGTATATGTTGATTTCATTATTTGGTTTCATAATGGACCTGGAATGCTGGGCAAGGAAGAAGTAACAGAACACAAAGGTTCTATTTCCGGGGAATAAGAGACAGGGCTGAGTCTAGTGTACAGACAAAACTCTACCAGTGATTTATTTGGCCACAGTCAAAAAATGAGATGTGAATAGTCAGTAAAGTGTTTATAATTGGTGGGCACATCATTGTGTGAGAGGGACACAACTTTCTGTCTGACAGCAAGAAGTGTAAATACTTTACTGCAACCTTAATGCTTTTGTTTTTGGATATTTTGTACATAGTCAGGCAGGCCGATTCTTTCAGAAAGGGCATATTTTACTATGAGAGACTATGGTTGCAAAGAGATAACTAATGCATGATTTTTTATAAACATGGTGAAGACACAAACCATGTTTTGACCCTCTGAGTATTATTTTATTATAATAATTTCACAGCATTCTTATCACATTTTTATATTCATTTCACAACAAATGTGCTAATTTTCCTTTTTTGTACACAGGCAAGCATGTACCACATAAATATATCAGCACCGTCTTAAATTATGCATTATTTTCCTAGATATGTCCCTTCTCCACCATTATTTTAGCAAGGGATACCCAATATTTCCTTATGACTGTAAATGTCTAACACTTTAATAAGAAATGCAGGGTCATAGTAGTTAAATAAAACTGAAAATGCATTTTCTTTCTCTGTTATTAGGATGAATTTTAGAAGGAGATCTGTAGTAGTCAGAAGTATTTTGAAGGCATATTTCCTGTGCTTCTGGTCCTTGTAGAGGAGGAGTGATTCTTTTGATTCTTTTGATTCTTTTTCTTTTTTCGGTGGGGGCAGCAGTTTACACCAATGACACTTTCCACTGTTTGGTTGTTGTTGTTGTGTCTTTCGGCTTTTCCCGGTTAGGGGTCGCCACAGCGGAACTCCGGTCCGCTAATGATTGGTAGTTGATTTTTACATGCCGAGTTACCAGCCCTGACGCACAACCTTCAATGAAGGTATGCCCATTCACGCATGTCTCCACGCAGTAGATGCTCTAGCTGAGAATCGAACTGGACAGCATCTTACCATGAGGCGACAACGCTACCGCAGCACCACCACGGTATTACATTTTTACATCCTGATCCTACTGACTATAACAGCCATGCTGTAAGCCCTTAATTTATTTCATTATTAGCTATCAACTGATTAATTAATAAGTACTACATGCTCAAAATGAATGTTTTTTTCTATCACAACACCTTGAGCCAACTCTACTGTAAAATTTCTGTTAGTTATAGATAAGTTACCATATCTGTTAGAGATCACAAAGGTATTTCAAATTTTTCTTTTTGAATGTAGGTTCATAGGTTTATAGGTTGATACTAGGCTATCTGCCCTAGGGCATTTATAAGCCTAGCCAGAGTGTGTTTGGCTTTCGTCACCCTTTTAGATTAGCTGACTATGCCTATTGTTAGTAGGTCACAGAAGATAGCCCTTTTAAGGTTAGTTTACTGTGCCTCTGTCTAGCAGTGACACAGAAGAGATCCCAGGGGTAAACTTACGGTCTCCCATCCACTCGTCAAGATTTCTCTTGAAGAGCGTCAGTGAGGGGCACTGCCTAACATGGATTGGGATTTTGTTCCAGAGTGAGGGGATCCTCTGGGATATGAATCTGCCCCTCCAGCATGTCCTATTTATTTCTGTGCTAAGGTTTGAGTCCCTGGAGTGTGTAGCTCTAAGGGATTTGGATTTCCTGACGTGGAGCATGTCTATTAGTTCTGGGTTGGACATGGCTTTATACAACAGGTACAGATTACCTCTGAGTAGGTGGTAAGCAACTGAGTAGAGCTGGAGTTTTTTTAGCCGAACTGCATAGGGCATCTGTTTGAGACCCTTGATCCTCTTGATACGGTACTTTTGGGGTCTTTCCAGTTGCTGCAGGTATCAGGTATGGTACATCCCAAATGGGGCATTGTATTCAATTATGGGCCTGATGAGTGATGAGTAGAGAGGCACAATGACCTCTCTTGATCTAGATGTGAACCCTTTCATGATAAGGTGGGCTATATAAAAGGAATTTCTAACTACTTTGGCAATGTGATTGTCAAAGGAGAGATTACTATCAACTTGGGTCTCCAAATCCCTAATTACTTCTTCTGTACTTAATGGTTTACCACCTATGTGGTAATTTGTGGGCACTTTGTTTTTCCCAAATGGGATGACTATGCACTTTTTGGCATTTAGCTTTAGGCCATGGCTCTGGCACCAGTTATCCGTCTCTGTGAGACCCTTTTGGAGGATGCTTGTGTCAGCATTCATTGTGGACTTTTGTATAGCTCTGAACTATATTTAAACAAAGATCAATGTATCAGACTAGCAGAAAGAATGTCCTTGCTCTACACACATAAACAAAGTTATCCTTTTCCATATTCCATGATTATTAAAGTAGTTTGTTCTAATTGATGCCAATGCCTTCATTATACTATTACTACTACTTCCATTATAGAGTGATTTCGTTTTGCAACTTGATTATTATCACTTTCTGTTGTACAAGCAGAAAATGATTGACTTCAACAATTGGCTACATTTCTGGTGTCATTCTAAGGGGATCCAGTATCTGTCTGCTTGGGATGATATGATTGACAGACTCCGATGCTTTGCCAGAGATGGTCTGCAGCTGTCACCACTGGGTTTCTGGATAATGGCTAAGGCTCTTGCCAACCCTATAGTGCCGTTTTAGGTGATGTTCCAAAGACCAAACTACCACCATAACAGCTATAAATAAATGCAATCTCAGGGTCATGCTGCTCAATGCTAGAAGTCTAAATCTCAAGATGCACTTGCTCAAAGCACTCCTCAAAATGGAGAACATTGACATTTGTGCTGTAATGGAGACCTGGTTTAAAACAGCAGAAAGCATCCCTGTGCTACCAGCCTATAACTCATTCCACACCTTTCTGCCCCAGAACATGGACAGAAGCTACAAAGGCTGTGGTGTCTCCATATTCATAAAGGATATGCACACCTCCAGACTAGTAGCCCAACATAATGCATTTGAGATACTTCAGGTACAATTAACATTGGGTAAGATGGCGATTCAGGTCATAGCCTGCAATAGGTCCCCAGCCATGTCACAAGACTCTCACTCTATGTTCCTAAGCACCCTAGAAACCATTAGGGTCCAACCCAACACTCTCATACTAGGTGACTTCAAGTACTCCTCCATCAATTGGGAAAACTACACATACACCAATACACTGGCCCAATGCTTCCTGGAATTCATCAATTCCAATGCCCTGGACCAGCTCATTCTTACCCCCACTAGAGGAAGCAATATCCTTGACCTGGTTATTACTAACATGGGCATCTGTTGCTCTACACCAATAGTCAATTCCTCCCTGGTTAGATCCGACCACAAGCTAATCACCATGGAAATCCACATCTCACCCATACCCCCCGCAAAGGTAACCACCATGAAAAACTTCTCCAAAGCTGACTTTGGGCTCCTAAAAACAGAGGTGGCTAACTTCACGGCACCTATGTCAATGGAAAATAGATGCATGACTGCCGAATCATACACCAATGCACTATACGAACACAAACATAAATGCATGGAATTAGCCATACCCAACAGAACCAAGGCTCTCCTGCAAAAAAAAAAGGAATCCAATCTGGTGGTCCCCTGCCATTAATAAACTCTACAACAGAAGATAGAAACTGTTGCAGAAAAAGGTGAAGTCCCAAGACTGGAAAAACTCCCTTATTAGCCTCAACAAAAAGTTGAGATCTCTCATCAAAACCTCTTAAGCCAGCTATAAAGGCAGATTTGTAGCAGACACTAAAAACAACCACAAAGCATTCTATAGTTATATCAAGAATCTCCATGGCAATACCCAGGTTTGCTCTAAGTTACTGTACAATGGTACCTCCTATACTGAGCCAACAGATATTGTCAAAATCCTGGCCAACAGATTCAGTGCCAACTTTACTCCTCCCCCCAAGGACCAATCGCAATACCAGAGGAATCCCAGGCACCCAGCATTACTGCAGCACAGGTTAAAGCTGCATTGTCAAAGGCCAAGAATACAGCTTTCATGGGACCCAGCAATATCCTTGGATGTGTTCTACATGAACTACAAAGTGAACTGGCACCACATCTGTGTGCCCTGTTCAGTCACAGCCTCACCTCAGGCTTTTTCCCTACTGAATGGCACACTGCTACAGTCATCTTTTTCCATAAAGGGGGAGTGACTACAGACCCTGGGAATTATTGCCCCATTAGCCTGATGAGTCTGATATGCAAGGCTATGGAGCGCATCATTATGGACCTAATTAACAAGGATATAGGGATTCTCCAAACTCTAGATCCCATGCAATTTGGTTTTGTGAAAGGTAGATCATGCCTGCTCAACCAGGTTGACTTCTTTGACTCAGTCACCAGAGCTGTGGATGAGGGCAAGACAGTTCATACAGCCTACCTCAATCTGGCCAAGGCTTTTGATACCATTCCCCACTCAGGAGTTATTGATAAACTCACCAAACTAGGCATCAACCCCTATATCACTATGTGGGTTGCAAATTAGATCACAGATAGAACCCACAGTGTGAAAGTAGCAAACTCCATGTCAGACTGCCGGACAGTCATGAGTGGAGTCCAACAGGGATTGTTCCTGGGTCCTCTCCTGTTTGGCATCTACTTCACAGAAGTCCAGGCCAACACAGAGGGAATCTGGCTGACCAATATCACAGACAACTGCAAGCTGGGAGCCATTATTAACTCCCCAAGTGATGTAGACATCCTACAGAAAGGCCTCACTGAGACCAATGACTGGTGTCAAAACCATGGGCTTAAGCTTAATGCCAAAAAATGCATCATAATCCCCTTTGGGAAAAACTCAGTTCCCACTAATTACCACATCTATGGGAGGCCACTGAACACTGAAGGCGTTATAAGAGATCTGGGGACACAGGTTGACAGCAACCTCTTTTTTGACCACCACATTGCCACTATTGTCATAAAGTCCTTCTATGTGGCACATCTCATTATCAAGGGTTATGCATCCAGGAAGAAAGAGGTCATCATCTCTCTCTCCACTCTTCCCTCATTAGTTCAGTCTTCAAGTATAATGCCCCATTTGGCATGTACCTCACTAGACACATACAACAGCTGGAAAGGCCACAAAAGTACCTCACAAAGGGGATCCTAGGCCTTAAACACATGTCCTACATGGACAGACTCAAAAAAACTCCAGTTATTTTCTGTCTCATATCATCTACTAAGACGCAATCTCTGCTTGACTTACAAAGCCATGTCTGACCCAGCTCTGTTAGAAATGCTACATCTAAAGAAATCCCAATTCCTCTGCATCACATGCTCCAGAGACCTCAACCTCATGACCACAATCAGCAGAACATGCTGGAGGGACAGGTTCATAACCCAGAGACTGCCCATGCTCTGGAATAGACTTCCCATACATGTCAAGCAGAGCACCTCACTGGCCCTCTTGATGAGTGGATGGGAAATAGAAAGTTCACCCTGGGGATCACTCCAGTGGTCTACTTGATAGAGGCACTGGGAACTAACGTCGGGTGGCACGATGCAAGGGCACTTCTATGGGCCAGGCTTGTAAAGGATCCAGGGCCATTAACCTAGTACACACCTAAGAACCTATGAACATGTTATTAATTTTATGATTTCATAAAGGTTTTTCCTTTTGGGGGGTTTTATCTGTATATTTGTCTTACTGATGTTTGTTAAAATTACAGAAGTTAATAATACTATAAATCCCACTGACAGCATGATGAATAAATGTATATAGGTAATTGAAGGTGGCTTCTCATCTATTTTCATGGGTATTACATAATTTATCATATGACAAGTTTCATTGGTAAAATCTATGAAAGGTTGTTACATTTGATTTGATAGATGGGTTAAAGATGATAGTTTTATGATCTGAGTTAATTACTGAGAGAATAGCCATAGGCGTGGAACCAGACGTTCCTAGGTTCATCAGTACAATATCTAAGGTATTGCCAAACTTCATTGGATTTCACAGAGTTACTACCCAGATATAATTATTTGATGTCATATAGCTTAGAAAGACATTGTTTAGCTAGTTAAAATTCCCATAATGACAGTATTTAATCAGGAAATTATACTCTGCTGGGGACATAAATGTTAGTTATTATTCTAAGCAATATCTAGTTTAGTGATGGTTTCTTGGTTTCTGTCTTTAGATGTTTTTTTTTTGCAAAGCTTGAGAAACCACCACCTATCCTATCAATATCTGAAATGAAATGAAAGGAGGTATGCCCTATGTTATGTCATATGCATTTTGTACTCTTAAACCATGTTTCTAATAATGGTGCAAATACTGGCAATGTAAAGCACTTGACCTTGCATAACTGTGTAATCACCAGTTCCTGTACTACCCTACTATTGGGACTAAACTGTGCATAATAATAGAAATGATCACACTGGCATGTTTTTAAACAGAGAAACCAACATTAGATCATTTTTTCTGTTCCATTTAAGGGGGCTGCCATCTCCCTTAAACCTCCACTGTCTGTTTTTTTTTTTAAAAGATAATATATTTGAGAGTTAAGTTGAGTGCACCCCCCTTACAAATGGAATAAAATCTGACTGAATTTTATAATGACAATGGCTGGCAAACTGTTGCCACTATAACATTCTGAAAGCTTCTCTAATGCACTGCTGAAGTCAAGTGTTCTACATTAATGGTCTGATATCAGTGCTTACCAAGCAGAGAAATGCTTCTAAATCACCCATTGTATTGTTGTGTCTTCTGGTATTTAGTGAAACCTTTATCTTTGAATTTTTTTCATCTTAATCTAGTTTTAATTTCTTTTTATCTTACAGTTTTAAAATGTCTAAAAACAATATTGAGATAGAAAATGTCACGTTCACATGCATTTCAAAGATTGAGAGGTAAAATCTATCAAATGCAAAATACTCTGGCTGGTCCCATGTCTCAATGCAGACTGGGAGGCATTGAATTCTCTCTTTACAATTCACATCTTTCCCTACTGATTGAAGAACAAAATGCTGTCATTATATTTAGATTATATATGAGGTAAAGGAAGGAATGTGTTAAAAAATGCATTTTCCTATTCTTATCATTAGGCTGTTTAATAACTATCATATCCTATAGCATACCCAGCAGAGAGGACCTTCATTGACTGTAGAATCTATGAACAATGACCATGACATATATAGTATTAATCCTTTATAGCATTGAGATGTCCTCAATTTTGGCCACAGGCAGGCAGAACACTATCACAAGCTCCTTAAAATGCCTATTGGGTATGTCTGTTTTAGACATAACTTACAAACATATAAAACCTGCAAAGACAAACAGGGCTGGTGTTGATACAAAAGGAGGGACACAAAGGAGATATGCAAAGAGAGGAAGGACAAATGAAGGTGGGGAGGACTGGGGAAGGGAGTGACATGCAAGGTAGTAGAACACTATGATGGGAGTATGGTGGGGTGAGGACCATCTGCCAAACTAACCAGTGGTGAACCTAGCCAGAAGCCAGTCACCTCTATGACTTCCCACATGGCTGGGCCCCACCATTGCACTTAAGCTGTGCAACTCTGCAAGTCACATAAGGATGAATTTAAGGCTACCAATCTATGTGTCTGGTTGCTGAGCCACCACAGTCTGCACCAGCCTGTCCACATCTCACCAACTGACCCCATGGGACCCCTCAGTACAACTGCAGATATGGAACCTATGCCCCTGCATTGAAGAACCAGTGGCAGAGGCTACCACTGAGCCTACCAGGTTGCTTCCTGCAAGAAAACCATCACCATGCAAAGAGTTTGGCCTGGAGTGTGCTAGGTACCAGCAGGTAGTGGTGAGAGTGGTGTAAAGTGTGATGGATTCTGCCATACCACGTCCAGCTCTGCAGCTCACATTGCAGAAAAAAATAACATAACTAGAGAGTTACAAAATAGCAAAGGGCAGATAAATTAAAAATGTGACAAAAATAAAACGAAAAGGAAAAAAGTAGTGATCAGTAAGTTGTGCGACATCTTTGTACTAAAAAGGACAAACATACAGTCTGCAAAACAATGTCAAAATGCAAGTGATGCAGAGACCTGGAGCATACCTATGACAGGACTGTGGGGATAACAGAACAAGCTATGTTGGGAGGTGACCTGTCACTACGCTATAGTAGTACACTGTATGAGTGCTACCCAGTGTATGTGCAATGGGCAAAAAAACTAGGCAGACATAACAAAAATGTACAAATAAATTACACAGACTACTGGAAGTAACAGTGCATGAGCAGGTATCATACACAGTGCAGCAAATGCTGGGATGCCTGAAATAAGGTGATATCATATCACATATAACATGCCTCAAAATACCATCAAAAATACACAAGGGACACATACCTCCCTAAGGTAATACTGTGCACTGCAGAAAGTAAAAACAAGTACAGTGGTACACAATATGGTATTCCAGGTGTGCCTGTCAGAGAGCTGGGTAGTGGAATGAGTAATAATGTACTATATTGTATCAGTCAAACAAGGTTGTGTCACATAGGAACAATACAAACTGCAAAAGTACATCAGTGGGTTCTGTAACATGATCGCCCTCCCAGGAAGAAACTTAAAGTAGTAAGGAGAACAGGACAGTTACACATGCATTTACAATTTATATGCGACATAAAGCAAATAAAAACTATATGTAGTGGTTACATTATTTAGCATGATTACAAATACAAGCACTGCTGTGCTACACAGGTGAGGCACAGATATGCAAGTATGACAAGTTGACAACAAGTGATGTAGACACAAAACAGAGGGAAAAAACATGATCTCAGCATGCACATAGGCATCACTAACTGCTTCTAGGTGTAAAATAAGTCCTAATTGTTTTTAAAACCAATCATCAGGGGTCATCCTTACTGCAGTATTCAGAGTCTCTCTCCCCGCACTCTTCTTCCCAGTGACAGAGAAGTTTAGGGTGGCACCTCTTCAGGTCACTATAACAATATCAGCACTGCTTACCAGAGTAGATGATGCCCCTGGCATACGAGTGAAAACCATCTGCCTTGTACTGGGGCCCTCGAGTGAGTACCAAAGCAGGTGGTCCCAGTGGTTTTGTCTCTCTACTGCACCACACAGAAGTCCTTCCAACTTCAACCCTTACAGAAATTGTAGCCAATTGCCATATTAATAGCAGAGGGGAAGTAGTAGCTAAGTTATGTCAATTCATGTTGTGGAAACCATGTGACATGCATCAACAAGCAGCATGAAAGCATAAGGTTGCTCACTGCCAATGTGAGCGGACGTGACCACAACAGTCATGTATGAAGAGAGGTAGCAGATGCATGGCTGTGACATTTGGTAGTGTGCTGCTGACAGCATATAAAAAGCACAGTAACATGGCAACATGCTGCTATCCATGGCAACAATATATTATAGTGCATATAAAGGCTACTTGCTGGGTTGCAGAAGCGATAGTCACATAATTGTAACTGAGCTGCCTGGTCATGCACAGACTGTACCACAGACTACTGTGATGTGAAACTGATATTATGCTGTGCTGTGTGTGTAATTCAGAAGCATTTCAACAGAATTACTTCATTTGCATAACTGCTAAGTTATCAGGACTGTAATCATGTGATAAAAGCGACATTCACCACTGCTGAGCTCTATGTGCTATCAGTACTGCAGTCACATACCAAACATGTATTTCACCAGAGAACAGTTGTGTGTTCTACACAATACAAACAGTTATATAGCAACTTTGGTAAGGAGACTCAGCCTATCAGTAAGTGGGGATGCAGAATGGATATAGTTACTATGGATCTCTGTCAGATGCTCGAGTCACAGAATGCCGAACACCATATGACCAAAACTTTGCAAACTCGAAAAAAAAGTAAAAACACAAAAATGAAATAAAGCAACTTACTGTGATGATTTTGTAGTGGGGCAAACCCCCCCTGCACCCCCACTACTTAAATATACCAACTCTGAGCTTGCACTACAGTGAGGAAAATGGCAAATACAGAGTTCCGCGCTGTATGGTGATCTCAATACAAATTGCTTGAGGTTGCAAAACTTTGGTCATATAGTCTCGACTATATGGTCTTCAGCATTCTGTAACTCAAGCATCTGATAGAGATCCAGTTATCATATGGGGGGGGGGGTTGCTCAGGCAATGGGAGTGAGAACACAGTGGGGTTGGAAAGGGGACTGTGAGAAGACAAGAGCCCATTTACCACCAGCCCACCATGTAGACTCCTGAACAGCAGTGATTGCTAGTATAATCTTTTTGGGTGGCAACTCAGTCAAAGAGGTAGTAGTGAAGCAAACGTGGGGTGAAGGAGGAAACTGCCCCAGATGCAAAGTGTTATTGGGTGATATCAGCTGATCCCAATCCATCTTTACTGCATACCAGCTTTTAAAAGCCTGTATTGAATTTGCAGTCAAACCTGAGCACTATAGCAATCCCTGTATAGCTTAAACTGTATCAGCTGCATGCTACATTTATAACAAGCAGTTAGTTACAGTTTAAAAGAAGAATGGATGTGTATTTTTTGTCTGTTTTTTTTTTTTTACTAACTAAACATGAGCATTGTAGCACTGCATGTGTAGTATAAACTGTAGCAGCTGTTGTTACTTTTGTAGCAAGCAGTTTGCTACAGTTTAAAATAAACAGATTTGATTCTCCTTTGTTTATCCAGCTGAGGAAGAGGGCAGTGCAGTGGTGCAGTGGTTAGCACTGTCACTTCACAGCAAGAGTTTCAACAGTTCACTTCTTGGCTGGGGTGCCTTCTGTGTGACGTCTGCATTTCCTATCTGTTTTTGCACGGGCTTCCTCCAGGTCCTCTGGTTTCCTCCCAAATTCCAAAGACATGTAGTAGGTGGATTGGACAATCTAAATTGGCCCTAGATGTGAATGTGTGTGTGTTGTATCTCCTCTGTGGAGGGTTGGGCACCAGCCTAGCAATCTGATCCTGTAAAACTGTAACTGCTACAGAAACAATGAATGCCTGGAGGGGCACTCATTGCCTGATGTGCACAGTTGTAACTGCAGCAGGTAGTATGACTACTCTTTTGTATTTTTACAGGGAAGTCCCCACAGCAATCTATAAGGGCAACTAGGGGATGGATGTGGAGTAACATGTGGACTATAATCTGTCTGTCTGAACCTGTATCCTCTCAGGCAACACTGCTGTGTGCCCTATGGAATACATCAGCAGCTTGCACCATTTAGAGGTGTGCCTCCCCTACCCCCTTCTCTGTGTATGTCAGATTAACTACTGTATGCCTTCCCAGATATGCTGCTTTGCAGAGACATAGCTGGATTTTAGTGGCTGTGGTTGATCCCCATACTAGTGCCCTGCCTCCCCAGCTCCTCAAATTTGAAGAGCAAAAAAAAAAAAAGGTAGCCAGATACATGCTCCCTCCATCCTTCCCCAGCTCTTCATTTGAAGAGCAATAAAAAAATCTGCAGTCTAGTGGCTGGTGGTCCTGAAATGCGGTAGCCAAGCAGCCAACCAGATCCTATCCCACCCCCACTCCTTATAGCTGATGGGAGCAATATTTGTGACCAAACACTGGTCATATATGAATGTTCCTCTGAACAAGTACTAAAATGGTGACAAACAGGATAATGACCAGAAAAGTTCTTCCTGGAAGAGATAGAAGAGTTGCTATGGACTCTACATGCATATAGATAGTGCATTATAAGCACTGGCAAGGCCTACAGAGCCTTTTGGGACTGTGTATATGGCAGGATGTCATGACTGATGGGAATGCTTTTGTGAGGCCATAACAGATCATCACAACACATTCATGTCACTGACATGATACTCCCTATCCACCGAAAACCCAAGGTATTACACAAGAGAGAATGGGCACAGGTGGAAGTTCACTATCACAGACCACCCTGACACAGAAGAGTTTCTGTCTGTTAACAGTGATTGGAAACTGATACCTGCTGAAAGCCTTGATGTGAGAGCTGGACTAATGGAAACATCCCATGTCTTTGCTGGAAATGCACCAGGTTGGCACTACCTTAAGCCACTAACAATGCCTGTTGGCACACTATTGGTCTGACATTGCTGATAGTAAACCTCATCATATCTCTCTCTCTCACAGGTATGTCTAGGATGCAACCACCATAGCATACCATAAGGTATGTACATGTTCATTCTGTGTGGGATATGTTATAAACCATTGGCCTGACATTGCTGATGGTAAACCTCACTATATCTGTCACACAGGTATGCATTGCATGCCAGCACCATAGCATACATCACAAGGTATGAATATGTGCATTCTGTATGTAATATGTTACCAAAAATGCTGTTATAGGCCTGGAATTTGGAATTGTCAGATATCTTCAGTTGTGCACATCGGTGTTTAAATGTTTGCCTTCAGAGATGCAACAGTCATCAGTCATTCCTAAAGGAGCAGGACATGCTTGATATCAGTACAGCATTGCAAACTGACAATAACAGTGTGTTACTTGTGATACAGTCAGTACAGTACAGTTGTGAATAACAGTTCACAGTGAAGGGCGGCCTACTACCAACATCCATTGAAATAGCTGGGTTCAATGTGCAGCCTGTTCTTCCATCTACACTAGTTATGGAAGGACAGACCACTCCCACCATCCCTGCCAAATGAGCACAACAGAAGTGAGCTGCAGCACCACACCACTACAGAGAGAGAAGACAAGATCAGGGAGTGGCAGGCCAGTGAAGGTCAGCACTCCTACTCAGTACCTGACCTAGGCTTCATACTCTGTATAAATCAACACATGCGCTGGTCAGTGATCTAGGCACAGACATATGCCACCAGTGCTATAGTGGGAGATGACTGTCATTCTGCATGACATGTGCCAACTACTAGTGGTAAACTCGGATTGACTTGATGAGGCCACCTTCATGGATGTAACCTCTACAGTGGTCTTCTATATCACATGGCAAGACACTCACTGTCCCAGAGTTCTATATAATCCTTACCAGTGGATGCTTCAGTGTGTGTTTCTGGGAGTGCAGTTCCACAGTCAGCTTTATTCCTAACTATGGATACATAATCCCTGTCACATCCACACCCATGCAACTCTCCACCATCTGCTGCAGTTGTGTCCCCAAGCACCAATATTGTGTGACCATCCAGAACATCTGACTACCTGTCCTACTCAGGAAACTCCACCCCATTACTACACAGTATACCCAGCTTTTGCTGTCACCCAGCCATATAACACAATAACTCTTCCACATCCCCTAGTCCTTCCCCTCTTCTGCCAATGTATTTATTACTGATCACTGTCATGTTCCCCTCCCCATCTGTGCAAATGAAGATAAGTGTCTCCTGGCCATCCCTCTGTGTTAGGACAGCTAGGTAATGTCTGGTGCACAATATGGCCTGTTAATGCACTGTACAGCATAACATGGGTGTACTTTTGCATGCATCAGTTTCACTTTTTATCTCTGTTCTGAGCAATATATTTAGCAAACAAGAAACCAACACACATGTGAGATGGAAAACAAATGTGGGAATGAGAGAGAAGGGGTGTTGGGGAGCTTGGAACATAAGGCATAAACTACATCATTGTTACCAATGAGCAAAGTGACTTTAAAAGTTATGATTACAGTGATGCTATTATTGACTATAATCATGTTGATTTATTTCAAACAGTAACTACTTTTGTTCCAGCAGCAAGAAAGTTAAGATTGTTTACCCATAAATTAAATTTAGCTCTTATGGCATTCAAAGAATGAAACAAAATAAATGTAGAAACTTCTAGAGACAAGCTAATTAGACACAGTACATTCAATCCACCATTACACCCTCTTGTATGCACTTTTGAAAAAGTGCGATCAAAATATTAGAGGATATTTGAACAAGAATAACCATTCTTGGTATAATCTTAATCAAAATGAATGGCACACTGTCAGAAAAATTTGTAGTAATTCTGAAATTTGGATAATGACGCCCGATCGATAAAGGTGGAGCCAGGACTTGTAGTGATGAATCATTGTAAATGTGAACAAAATGTTAGAACATTTCTACAGTGATACATAAGAAGAGGTTTCTCTTAATACATAAATATTGCTTATTACAAAATTGATCAAATGTTATTAGACATGCTTACTCAAGGACAAACTGACTTTCAACATATAGATATTTATGGGTATTAAATGAAGAATATCATCAATATTTAGGATACCCAAAATACATAAAGACATAGAAGACCCTCCTTTCTGTTGAATAGTCAATGCAGTTACCTCAAAAACTTATGTCTTGGATAAATATATTGATATAAAATTGAAGAACGCTTGTGAGTTATGCATTTATATTTTAAAGGATTCATGGGCCTTTTTGAAAAACTGACAGTAGATAAGTACAATCACAATAGCTTATTCTATTTATCATTCTAGAGATAAAATAGTTATTTAATTTTATTCCACATGAGTTAGAACTAGAATGGTTTCATGACTACTTGGTAGATGAAAGTAACATTTCTGCTGTAGATTTAAATGTAATCATTGAATTAATGCAATGCGTTTTAAATAACAATTATGTGTTTTTGAAGATATGGCATTTAAACAAAAACAGGAGTTGCCTTGTGTACTTCCGGCACTCCTGTTTTTGTGAATATGGTAATGGCTGAATGCAAAATGTGTTAGATTTTGAATTCTAAGTTTACCTCCTTTTGAAATTTATATACTAGATTTTTGATTACACATATATTTTTTTGGACCTCAGATGGCAGTACAAGAATTTTAATATTAACAGTACTATATATTTTTTACAATTCACAAGCAAAGTCAGTTTTGAAATACTGAACTATTAGGACATTCAAATTCTGAAGGATCATAACAACAAGAAATGTATTCCTAATTTATACAGGAAAGCCTACATAGTCAAATACTTTGTTACATTTCAGGAGTTACCACCTACACACCAGAAAAAATCTCTGGTGAAAGGCCAACTAGTATGTTTGACACAAGTTATTGCTGATGATTTATTATTTAATACAAGGTGGAGACACTAGAAAAAAATGTTACTAAATTGGGATTACTACAAAATATGTGTATATATATATATATATATATATATATATATATATATGTGTGTGTGTGTGTGTGTGTGTGTGTGTGTGTGTGTGTGTGTGTGTGTGTGTGTTGTTAATGCTGATGCTGGTTCAGTGATGGACTGTAGAAGGGATATGATTTATTTGCAGGCATTTATTATGAGTTGTATTATAAATAAAATTGGTGTATATTTATATCAGACAATAACATTTTTTAAGATCTTGGGAAAAGAACCTAAAGTAGTTTATAAACATGTTGTTGCTTCTTCCAAATGGACAGGGATATACAAATGTTATAAGTGCAGAGAGTGCCCCAATATTCAAGAAGTAGCTCGAGTAGATTTTTTTTTATTATTGTATTGTGAGATCTAATGGATGTATTCATTGTGAAAGAAAGGGGGGTGATTATGTTGCACTTTGCAATATGTGCCCTGTGTTTTATATTGTAAAAACTGAAAGGCTTTTTTAAAAACCATATACACAACAATTTGTATGACATTAAAAAGATGGACATTACAGATTTACTATTTAAGCATATAAAAGACAATCAAGATCATCAATGCCTGTTCTTTGTTATAGAAAGGATAATAACTTATTTAAGAGGTGGTGCATATAAAGAACTATTAGAAATGAAAGAACTGTATTGGTAGTTTAAAATGTATGTTTCTAGTCCACCTGGATTAAATGAAATGTTTTTTTTTTTTATGTATGATGTCTCTTTAAATAAAAGGAAGGGAGGGATCTGAATGTTCATGGCATAGGATCAGAGCAAGCTATTAGGATAGTGGCCCTGAGGCCCTTATAAGCCTAGCCAGTAAATTATCCCATGTTCCCACAAGTCAGCACCCAATGCCCCTGTCCAGCAGGGAGACTGGTGAAATCCCAGGGGTGTATTTTTTATTTCCCAGCCAGTCATCCAAGTTCCTCTTAAAGATTGATAATGAAGTAATCGACTTGACGTGGAGAGGGAGTCTGTCCACAGATGGGGGAGTCTCTGGGAGACAAATCTATCCTGCCAGCAAGTCCTATTGATGTCACAGACTAAGTGGAGGTTTTGTGTGTGGGTTATTCAAGTACAGTCTGGCTTGCAGATATGCAGCAATTTCATCAAGGTGGGGTCAGAGATTGCTCTGCATGCCAGATATAGACCACCTCTGAAGATTCTGCATGAGACAGAGTAGAGGGACAGGGCTTTTAGCCTATCTATGTAAGATAGATTTTTGAAGCCCTGGATTCTCCTAGCCATGAACCTCTATGATCTATCCACCTGCTGCATGTGCTTCATGAGGTGCATGACAAAAGGCGTGTTATACTCGATGATGGGCCTGATAAGAGACTAATACAGGGAAGTTATTACTTCCTTGTTCCTGGAAGAAATACCCTTGATAATGAGGTGAGCCATGTAGAAATCTCTTCGTGCAATAGAGGCAACATGGTGGTCAAAAGTTAGATTGCTGTCAACTTGGATGCCCAAGTCCCTCACAACTCCTTGCATGCTTAGGACATTGTTATTAATGTGACAATTGGTGTTTAGTTTGAGGCCATGTATCTGGTACCAGTCATTTGACTGGGTGAGACCCTCTTGTAGTATGTCTACATAACTAGGGCAGTTGTTGATGACAGTGCCCAACTTGCAGTCATCTGCAAACTTGGTCAGCCATAGACTTCTGGTTTTGGCTTGCACCTCAGAGAAGTATATCTCAAACAACAGGGGCCCCAAGACCAAAGACGTATCCCTGGGGTACACCACACATTATGGGACTACTACTTGCGGTAGCTTCCTCTATTTTGACTGAGTGAGTTCTATGAGTGAGCCAGTTAGCTATCCATCTGATCACATTTGGATTTACACCTAGCTGGGATAATTTATCTATTATGTCCGAGTGGGGAATAGTGTTGAAGGCCTTGACCGGGTCAAGATAGGAGGTGTACACCATCTTTCCATCATCCGTAGCTTTGGTGACTGACTCAAAGAAGTCTACCAATGTTAACAGGCCTGATCTCCCCTTGACAAAAGCAAACTGTGTGGGATCAAGCATTTGAAGGTTGCCAATGTCCTTGTTAATGTGATCCATGATAATGCATTCCATGGCCTTGCAAATCAGGCTAGTTAGGCTGATGGGTCTATAATTGCCTGGGTCAGTGGATGCTCCACCTTTGTGCAGAGGGATGACAATGACCACCCTCCACACAGCTGGGAAGAAACCGGTACCCAGGCTTAAGTTGAATAGGGTGCCTAATGGTGCTGCAAGTTTCTGCTTGAGTTGATGTAGGATGCAGCCTGGGATGTTATCAGGTCCCATGGAAGCTGTGTTTTTAGCCTTTGAGAGGGTGTTAATGACTTGTTCCCCAGAGATAAGAGGTGGGGGGGGGCAGGTGCTGAGGATTGGGACAGAGGGGTGAAGTTTTCACTAAACCTATCTGCCAGCAGGTTGGCTATATCGACAGCATTGGTGTACATGATATCTTTAACCATCATTTCTGAGCAGATTTGGGTGTTTCCCCTTAGATTGCGGATGTATGGGAAGAAGGCCTTATGACTTGACTTTAGTAGATGTGACCAATTTGGGCTCAAAGTTATCTTTGGAGGACTTCACTACTACCCTTACTTGCCTGTTTAGGCCAAGGAGAGATTGCTTCCAATTTGGCACCTGTTCCTTCTTGGTCCTGGACAGCAATTATTTCCTTTTGTTGTAGAGTGTATTTATAGCCAGTGTCCACCAGACAGGTTTACTCTTCCTTGAGGAGGATTTTGTTCTGTCATGTATTGCTGAATCCATACTTTTATATAAATGGTCATATAGTACTTTGGTATAGGTTTGGACATTAGTGCCAGTTCCTACTGTTGGAAGGGGGGCTGTGAAGCTGTTTAAATCTTCCCCTCAGGAAATTGTAATCAGCTTTGGAATTTTATTTTTGCTTAATCCTAGCTGAGGTGGGGGGGGGTCAGGGGAGACGGTGACTTTGAAGCAGACCCCTTTGTAGTCTGATCTTACCAGGCATGATGACACTGCAGGGATGCTGCAGTGGTTTTCTATGTTGGTTAGTAACAAGTCCATGATGTCGTCACCTCTTATGGGGGTGCCAGCCAGCTGGTCCAAGGCATTAGCATTGACAAAGTCAAGGAATCTTTGAGCATTTGTGTTCTGTCTCGAGTAGTTCTTCCAATCAAGGGTTGGGTAGTTAAAATCACTCTGGATCAGGGTATAGGGCTGAATCTTAATAGATTCGAGGAGGTCCAGATAGGTGGCATGGACATCCTGAGTCAGTGTTGGGGGCCTGTAGCTAATTATGATTTGAATAAGGGTCTTGTCAACTGTTAACTGCACCTGGAGCACCTCCTGTGCGTCATATTGTCTGGCCAGTCCAGAGGTGTATATGTCTTAAATATATATTAAAACACCACCTCCTCTGGCTTTGCAGCCCTCATTGTGGGGTCTCTATGTATGATAGGATGAGTAACCAGGTAAGGCTGGGGTTGTCTTTGCAGCTTTGAACCAGGTTTCTGTGACTACACAAATGTCAGCTTCTTCCAGGGTTACGAATGCTTGCAATGAGTGCAGTTTCATGTTGAGACTCCTACCACTCAGCAGCATGACCTTTAATTTGCATTTAGATGAGAGACTCATATTGGTAGTTTTGACTTCAAGATATTGCTTAAAAAAGGCATTATGGGGGAGGCAACAGCCTTTGCCAGGAGCCTGAAGCCCAAGGGAGACAGATGCAGGCCATCTCTGGCAAAGCACTGTGGTCTGTCAGTCATATCTTCCAGGGCCAACATTACTAGATCCCCATAGAATGACACCAGAAGCAAAGCTAATTATTAAAGTCAATCATTTTTTGTTTGTATTGAGGCATCATTATGGGTGACAGTAGAATGCTGCTTAAGGTTAGGGACATACCTGTCTGGGACACACATTCAGTGAGCTCAATCGTGTCTCTCATCATATAGTCCAGAGAGGTATTTCTCAAGTTATTCATGCCAACATGTACTATAACAGAGTCATAGCAGTACTTGTGTGCATGGGTGATGTGGCAGATTCTGGCACCTGAGAAACAACTTAACTTTCTCCTTATCCAGCCTGGTGAGGGGCACATCTGTGTGTCTCACAATGGAGTCTCCTATGATTAGTATATTGTGTTTGTGATTACGCCTTGATGGCTGTGAGACACAGGCATGTGGACTATGTGTGGTGTGTTTTGTGGTAGACTGTGGAGTTTGCATGTGTTTTTGTCTTGGAGGTCTCTTTCATTTAGGTATGTTTTTGTAAGGAGCCTTCACATATGTGGGTGTGTGTTGTGTTGGTGCAGGTGATGTTTGAGGTGTGGTGCTTGTGCAGACAACCTTCTCAGTGCCAGATATACTAACTTGTGAGGGAGAGCATAGACTCCGGGTTTTTAATGTAATTGCATCTCTCACAAATTATGTTCCTAGGTGGTAGTAAGAGAGGGTTGCCCATGTACATGAGACAGTTGCTACATTGTCTCAGAATTCCCAGATCAACCAGATTGGCAGGAGAAACTGTAGGTAACTGTCTATCCATATTTCTCAGAATCGGTGAAGGGGGTGAGCTACCAGTAGCTTTTGTTTGTACAGAGGCTGTAAAGGAGATTCCCTACCTCAGAATCGAGTGAATGCTAGTAAGGGAAATTTGAAGCTAGAATACCTTGCAATGGGTTAAATCAGCACAGCAGTGGTTTGCAATGTGCAAAGTAGTGCAACCCCATGCAAACACAGGGTTTAAATGCCAGAAAAGATGAAAGAATCTAGAAGCTCAGATTACTACCGAATCCTGCTAGCCCCTGCACTTTCAACCAATCACTTGGGCTAGAGAAGGTCAGACAGCCCTTTTACTCTCACTAACAGAGAAGGCAGGCCCCTACCAGCACAAGATGGCTGCCAGGAAGGAAAATAACTAGGCCTGGATGCAGCAAACCAGTATCCAGACTATGCTACTTGACTAGAACACAGAAAACTCCCAGAAAAATGCACAAAAAGCATAGATAGAGCACTCACAAACAGAAAATACATCTCTCCATATGAAAAAAAGCACTTTACAGTTAAATAATTCAGTAAAAATGCAAAGTAATGAAACACTACTTAGAAATGAAAATACAGTTAAACAGTATAAAACAGTACAAAAATGCAGTGAAACATTAAAAAAACAGCTTTATAACAGTGCAAAATGTAGTAGATTAGCTGTATACCACAACTATAAGCATTAAGAAGTGCAATTCAGTGAAAGAAATGTAAAAAAAAAAAAACTTATTCTGCTCTTGGAGACTCAGGGATGCTTTTTTTCTATGTCATAGTGATGAATCACCACTCCTCGGCTGGGTAAAAACAAGCACAGTTATACAGTTATAGAGGGAAGTGATGTCATTGAGTCTATGTTCTCATGAAGTCTTTGGAGAGTATAAAGTTGAAAGCGTTTAACAGTTTTTGAACATTAAATGTATTTCTTTGGTTGTATTGGCCATGTCTTTTTTTGATTTTTAATGTCTGTATTCCGACCCATAGTTGTGGATCAGGCACTGCCTTTTTGTCAGTGCTGCAGATTACTGCTCTTGCCTCTGTCTTGATTGGGATTTACCTGCAACTAGCTCCCCCAACAAGTCCTCACTGGTACCTCCTCCTCTTTTGGCTTTGGCCTGGACCCTGTGAAGGCAAATCTGTGCTCTGGCTGCTACATAGCACCATAATTTGCAATATTGTAGATGCAACAGCTATCTTGCTGCAGGACTCCAGAGCATACTTCAATGCACCACCAGAGGAATCTAGATAATGGAAGCAGGTCTTCAAAACTTGAAGACACAAACTTGATCCCCGGGATTCATGAAGCCTGCACCAAGTGAAGGTGTAGCATCAGCATTCCAACACCAAATATGGCCGGCGAGCGATCCAGGTACGAGCTGTTCCCACGTGCACTACCTGCATACACTACGCCCGCACAGCTCCTGGGTCCTGTATGCTAATTAACCCATGTGCAACCGTGTAGCATGAAAATGAAGGTATGTAGAGATCCAGGAAGTGGTGCAAGTGTAGTGTAAGCATGCAGAAATGTAAACCGTAAAAAAACGGTTTACATTTTTGCAAACATAAAATCGGAGCCACGACAGCCAACCAAACACATGTATTATATTGTTAATATATGCCAATGGCTAAATATATAGCCATTGGCATAAAGAAAATGTACAAAATATAAAATTAACATTTAATATTTATATTCGCACTATCGCAAAGTGGAAACGCAGGGCAGCGGCGCACAAATGGGATCATAAGGAAAATAGAAAAATATAGAATAAAACTGCAATGTAACACATATCATGATTTCCCATAATAGTGAATGGCAGGCATGCTACACCACACCATGGCACAAGGGTTGCTAAGGGGCTGTGACAGTGTTATGCGTGGTAGCTAGGAATTAGTAGGCAATGCCATGCAAATGAGAGGAGTAATAGTGAATCACAGATTCCCAGCTGGTGTAAGGATGCACCTCACAGTATAGCGTTATAACACCGAGGTGTGCCCTTGAGATAACGATGACATCAAGAGAGGGGTGTGTCACCTTTGCTGTAAGCACATCGGAGCATTGCTAATCCGGTTTGCCCATAGCTAAGCAAAGCTGCAGGATAGGGGTGTGTTGAACTTGCTATAGCTTTGCTTAGCTAAGAGTACACAAGGTAACCGAGTATGCATGTGAACGGAGATGAAAACATGCTTAAACCCAGTAAATGGGTTTGTGCAGCGCACACTGGAGCTGAAATAGGAAGGATATAGGAAAGAAATAAGGAAATGTTGCAGCAGGGAAATTGGAATACAAATAACTAATTAACACCTAGGAACCTACAGTGGGCCATTGACAACAGCTAACAAGGCAGCAAGCAGCTACCTGCAGAACAGGAAAGGGGTGGGGCCGTACTGCAAAGAAAACAGTAAAGTGTCACAGCAGAACAAAGCAGATTTGCAGTATATCAGCTACAAGACACATTCTGCAACACACGACTGGGTAGGGAAAGTACAAAACAAGAAAGACGGCAGGTGGATGCATGCCTGATAATGGGAGGGGATCCAGATTTAAAAGTGAATTAAAGGACAACAGATTAATCAAGGCAGGCAAGCATAACCCACACTAAAGGCCCCACACTTGCAGTACTTACTGTAAAACCCATAATTAAGATACCCTGCAGCTGGAATTGCTGATACACACCCAATGACATCAGCAGCATCCATAGCAAAATAGTATAAAATGTGAAAGCACCTCACACACACTTGTGCATTCCCATACACTCTACACCATTGGTGTATACAGATGGGAAATTTTTAGCATGTACATGTTAGGGGCTGCCATAGCTTTGATCCACCAGCATGTGTTGGAGACTGAAGGTGGTGTGGAGGATGATGCACACAACCACCTCAGTCACCAGAGGCGGAGAAAAGTGTTTAGACCCAGGGTAACCTACCAGGAGCTACACAATCTGGAGATAGTAGAGCATTACAGGGTGGACAGGGACACCCTACAGCAACTTGTGGAGCTGTGCCGGCCATGCCTCAGAGCCAGAACAAACAAAGGAGAACCCGTCCCAGTGGATACAAAGGTATGTGGAAGCCTGAGAATACTAGCTACAGGTACATTTCAAAGGCCAACCGGGGATATCATGGGGATCTCACAGGCATCAGCATCCAGGGTACTTCACCAGTTCCTGAATGCCAAGTTACCACATGCCAATGAGCACATATAATTCCCTCAAATGCAGGAGGAGTTCACCAGCAATATGTGTCTCTTCCATCATGTGGCAGAATACCCAGAGGTACTGGATGCAATAGACTGCATGCACATATACATCAAGTCGCCACCCGGTGAGCAGGGTAGGTGCTACATAAACTGCAAGGGATACCCCTTCAACTGCCAGGTCATGTGCAATGCCCAGGGCATTATCATGGATGTATATGCTGGCAGCCATGGAAGCTATCACGACTCCCACATCTGGCATGCCTCACAGCTGTATCAGGTATTTGCCAGGGGGGACATCCCATATGGCCACCTGGTGGGGGATGCTGGCCATGCACTGGAACTGTGGATGATGACTCCCATCAGAAATGCACACACACCCATGCAGGAATGCCATAATGAGGCACACGCACAAACCAGAATCATCATAGAGCATGTGTTTGGGATGCTTAAATCATGGTCCTGTTGCTTGGACATATCAGGTGGAGCCTTGCAGTACTCTCCAGGCACATGTGCCCACATCTTCATAGTATGTGCCATGCTACACAATACGATCCTGTGGAAACAAATGCAACAGGGACAGAATGGTGAAGGCCCTCATAGCCCACTACCATTGCCAAGGGTCCCACAGGCACAGAGATACTCAGACCATGAACACCCTGAGCCTGCCCCAGTAGGCAGACGGAGGCATGCCCAGTATGCCCATGCCTTGGCAGGGAGGGAACGTATAGCACACACACTGACAGTATAGGCACCTAGGGACTGACACCTTTCTCCACCTGCACACACAGTAAAAATGGATGGCACACACACAAGACTACCTGTAAATTGTCATGTATAGGCAGTCTACTGTGTGCATCCAACATAGGCAGCCCTCAACTATTGCACACATAACTGCTATTGGCACAAGGTAAGTCAACACCTGAACAGTAAATTAAGCTATCAGCATGTGCTGATACTGTATGTATAGGTTCATAGGTAGGTACTTGGCTAACTGCCTGAGGGCATTCATAAGACTAGCCAAAATGTGACAGCTTTTGCCACCCCATTGATTCATTAACTGTCCCTCTGTGGAGCAGAGCCAATGGTGGGATCACTGGGGTGTATCTACTGTTCCACATCCATTCTTCAATGTTTCTCTTGAAGAGTGTCAGTGAGGGGCTCTGTATAATGTAATTAGTGATGTTGTTCCAAAGTATGGGGAGTTTTTGTGACAGGAATCCGTCCCTCCAGCATCTTCCAGTTATTCTTGTGGCAAGGTTCAGCTCACTATAGCGTGTTGCTCAGTGTGACATGGATTCCCATAGGTGGAGCATATCCATTAAGCCTGAGTTTGACATGGCTTTGTTGGCCAGCAGAGATCATCTCTGAGTAAACAAGATGCCACTGAGTAAAGAAGAAGTTTATTCAGCCTGGCTGCATAGGACATATGTTTGAGGCCAGTAATCCTCTTGGTGAGGTACATTCATGGCCCTTCCAGCTGTTGGATGTGTCTTCTGAGGTACATCCTAAATGGGTTATTATACTCTATGATGGGACTGATGAGTGATGAGTAAAGGGGCACTATAACCTCAGTATGTCTAGATGTGAACCCTTTAGTAATCAGATGACCTACATAGAAGGATGTCCTAACTACTTTGGAGATATGATTGTCAAAGGAGATATCACTATCTACCTTAGTCCCCAGATACCCTATTACCTCATATGTATTCAAGTGACTGCCACTAATGTGTTAATATGTAGGTGCTTAATATTCCACAATGTGATGACCATGCAGTTTGTGGCACTTAGCTGGAGGCCATGACATTGACACCCTGTGTTGGTCTCTATGAGGCACCTTGAAGGATGTCTGCATCAGCTGGACTATCAAGTATGGCTCCCAGTTTGCATTCATTGCCAAACATGGTCTGCTGTAGTCCACCTGTGTTTGCCTGTACCTCTGAGAAGTATATGCCAAACAGTAGGGTTCCCAGGACTGAGTCCTGTGGGACACCAGTCATGACTGGTTAAGAGTTGGACCTGGAGATTGCAAGTCGTACCATGTGGGTTCTGTGTCTAAGCCTGTTGGCAACCCATCCTGTGATGTATGCGTGTATGTACAGGCTGGTGAGTTTATCAATAATACCTGAGTGAGGAATGGTGTCAAAAGCCTTGGTGAGGTCCAGGTAGTATGTGTGAACCGCTTCTCACCTCATCTAATGTCTTGTTGACTGTAAGACATCAAACAGGTTCAGTAGGCATGAACTGCACTCAACCAAGCTGACCTGGGTTGGGTCAAGTGTTTGGAGGTTACCAATGTCTTTGTTAATGAGTGCCATGAGGATGTGCTCCATAGCTTTCCAGACCAGGCTAGTCAGGCTTATGGGGTGGTAGTTACCATGGTCAGCTGTGTTTCTACCTTGGTGGAGTGGAATAACTGTTGCCACGTGCCATTGTATGGGCATGTATCCTGTGGAGAGGCTGAGGTTGAAAAGCTTAATTAGGTGGGGGGGTGAGTTTGTCTTGTAGTGTTTGCAAGATGCAGTCTGGGACACCATCTGCCTCCACTGATGCTGTGTATTGCTGTTAGAAAGGGCCATTTCCACCTGTCTGTCTCTGATGTCTGGGATGCTATACTTTTTGGGTATTGTTGTGGGCTCTTTAGGAGGTGAAGTTTGCACTGAATGTATCTGCAAGGATGTTGGCGATATCAATAGTCAGTATATTATGTGCTATATTGCACCGGCACAGTGCAAATCTGTGTGTTATCACTTAGATCCTTGACATAGCCAAAGAAGTTTTTGTGGGCATCTTTTGAATCCTTGCCTATTTTCCTGTTGATGTTAGCCTTGGATAATTTCATGAGGGACCTACGTTTCTTACTAATACTGGTCATGGATGTCTGCCCTTCTTGGGATTTGCTGTTTGTCTGGACTACTGTCCTACTTCTGTTGTATAGCCTGTTTATTGCAGGGGTCCACCAGACTGGTGTCCTTGGCTAGGAGGAGTGAGCCTTGGTTTATTAGTGATGGCACGATCCATACATCCTTGTAGGTGCTTAGAGAGTGCATTTGTAAATCTGCCTGTATCTTGACCAGTGTTTTCCCTTAGTGTGGAGGCTGCGAAACCCACCACCCCTGTTTCTAGTAGTGTGAATTTACTGTAGGAAAGGTATACACTGTGGTTTCCGTGGGTGGGGGAGATGGTTGGGTGTGGAAACAGTGAATAGTTCATGGTCAGATCTAACCAGTGACCTGTTTACCTCTGCTGTGGTGCACCTGTCACCCATGTTGGTGATTACCACTTCTAGTATGCTTCCACCCCTCATTATGGAGTTTACCATCTGATACAGGGCATATGAGGTGATAAATTCCAGGAAGCGTTGGGCCTGGAAGTGAGTACTTGAGTAAGTTTCCCAGTTAATGGTAGGGTAGTTGACATCAACCAATACCAGGGTGTACGGTAGGACTGTCATGTTTTCCACTGTCTGCAGGTAGGTGGAGTGGTGGTGCTGGGTAATGGAGGGTGATCTGTAGCAGGCCACGGTTTGCATTGCAGTTGTGGCTGATGTTAGCTGCACATGGATGATCTCAGAGGTATCATGCTGCCCCACTAACCTGGAGGTGTAGGTATCTCTGATGAATATGGATAAACCCCCTCCATGTCTGTGTCAGTCCATGGTCTGTGGCCGAAATGTGTGGTATGGGTTGTAGTCTGGTAGTGCTGGTGTGCTCTCAGGAGCCTTAAAATAGGTCTCAGTTACTGCACAGATGTTGACATTGTCCATACTGAGGAGTGCTGTGAGTGCGTGCATGTTGTGATCACAACCCCTAGTGTTGAGTAGCATAACCTTCATTGATTCTGCTATTGTGCTGTTTACTGAGGTGGGATTCACCTTTGAGACTTCCCTAAAAAAGGCACCGTGGGGGCACCAATAGCCTTGGCCAGTATTCCAAAGCCTAAGGCTAACACATAAGCTGGTATGGTAGTGTTGCTTGCATGTTTCCCATCTGTGCTTGTTTCTCATCTTTCCTGTAGGTAACCTACTGGTAAGCAATAGAAAGCCTTAAACCTATACAAGTTGTCTAGCTTCCAAGATAGGCTTTTGGAGTGATTAAGTATCAGTGTTCTGTATATTCTTGCTGTACTTAACTGTTTTCTGATTACATGGTGATATTTCACTGTATATTGTGATCTGAAAGCTCTGTTTATTCACATATTATGACTGTGATGGCCTGCACTTTAGAAGTTCACAAATAGGTAGTAGGCTATCTGCCCAAGGGCAATTAAAAGCATAGCTACAGTGTGTTGGCTTTCTCCACACCATTGATGAAGTAACTGAGCCTCTGTCAAGCATAGCCAATGAAGTGATTCCAGGCAGAGTTTCCGGAAGCTGTTGAAGACTGGGGTGGTGGAGGGTGATAGGGACACTTAGTGAGCTAAAGAGGGCATGTTAACATAAAAAATCAATACCATTCAATTTCCCCAACAGGTCTTGCAGCAATAAAACTGGAGGGGCTCCCCCACCCCCTGGCTGTATGGTTCTGGGACACAGAATCCCAGGGATGTATATTCTGTTACCCATTCACACATCAAGGTTTTCCTTGAAGTGTGTCAGTGAGGGGCTATGCCTAATGTAGTTAGGAATGTAATTTATAGTCTCTCATTTCATTTGTTATATGTTTTTATTTCAAGAGTAAGTGAAGCGCAGTGGGTTTGGACACCTCCGCCCTTTACGTAGCCTAGCTTACACATAGAAATCATTTAAATAGTAAATAGGCGGACGCAACGTTAATGTCAATAGGGTAATGGTTACAGCATTTGCATAGTATCTGTGCATTTGAGGTTCAAATCCCAATAAAATCAGGGATGTTTATCATGTTAAAAAGCATACCTTAACCACAGCTTGCATATATAGGTAGTATTCATCAGTATAATAAACATCTGAAACACCCATATAAACCCATGTGTGCTGGAAAGTAAAGTCAACAGAGAATGTAATGTTATGTAAGCACATAGTGAGATGTTACTTCACTGAAATCTATATATCCTGAGTAGTTAGCAGATGTGGCCATGTTTGCGAGCACAGGTTATATGTTTTAAAGTTTGTTTAACTGTTTAACTGCTGCTTTAATGTCACACAAACACTTTTAAACATGCTTACAACTGCTTAAATGAGTCTTATTCTGGAGTAAAAAAAAACATTTTTAAAGCATTGCAGGTGTTGAACCCTGAACCATATACACTATAGTCATGGAACTAACCACTAAGCCATCTGAGCTGCATTCATGTTTCATGGTCTTCAGACTACACCTTATACTATAGGCATTCCACAGTACTGACCACAAATGGGACAGTCACTTTATGTACATATGTACAGTACATTGTAATGTACTGTAGTTTGTGAATCAACATATACAAGTCTACATATGTATAACTGTTACAAATTAATACTAAATATAATATATATATATATATATATATATATATATATATATATATATATATATATATATATATATATATATATATACATATATATACATATATATATATATACATATATATATATATATATATATATATATATATATATATATATATATATATATATATATATATATATACAGTTACATCTATAGCCATATATATAAACATCTATGAACACACTTCGTGACACAGAAGCAATCCAAAGGAAATGAAGTGTACACAAAACACATGCAGCTCTGGTATTATAACTATTAATATTAACCTAATTCACCATAGAAGGGATGGTTGCTGTGTATGTGGAGACTGTGGTCAGGGAGGAATAATGGGTAATGAAATCATGCATCAAGGAGAGCCTTGGTTGGATGTTCAAGAAGTGAACTGGAGAGGTATACAGTGAGTATGGGGACAATATAAAAAGGGCACAAAAGACGAACCATTCTCATCCATAATACACCCTGTCAGGTCACATTGCAACACCTAATCCCACAAACATATGAACATTAACATGTATCAGGAATATGTACACCAGCTGACTATCACATTTGTTTTCAGTAGTGAGGAATGCCCGTAGTAAAATGTATATTCTAAACACCATAGCATTTGTACATATCTCAGATGCCTTAGTGGAAAGTCAGTGACTGTGGTGTTCATGGTTCTGGGTTCAAGACCGTTAAGGGCTGTAAATTTATTTTGAGAGCCAGAATAAGGGTTGTTGGATGCAGGTGAATTAAAGCACTTTTAAGCAGTTGTAAGCGGGTTAGCATGGGTTTGCATGATGGTAAGCGGCACTTATAAACACAGTTAAACAGATAAGCGCTTCACAGGTTTAACCTTTGCTTAACGTTGCACAGTCCATGGGAAAACCTGCTTACAACAGCTTAAATGTGCGTTATTCACACTTTCCCTGTCAGTGCCTACTCTGAGAGGTAAAATAATAACCCCTTCCAGGATTAGAACCCACAACCATGTACAGCATCCTCAGTGTAACCTACCACTAAGGTACCTGAGATGTACCGATGCCAGTTGTGTATTCAGACAGGTTAAAACACAAAAAGGAAGATTGTGTGGAAATATATATATATATATATATATATATATATATATAGAGAGAGAGAGAGAGAGAGATAGATACATGTCGATATATAGAGATATACATACATATATATATATATATATATATATATATATATATATATATATATGTAGATATATAGATAGGTTAAAAACATCTACACATCTATTGAGGTACAGATAAATGTATGCAATAATATATATTATATATCTATATACACACACACACATATATATATATATATATATATATATATGTATATATATATATATATATATATATATATATATATATATATATATATATATATATATACACACATACATGCATACATGTGTGTATACAGCATCTGAAGTATTCATATGTGAGTATAACTTGGACCATAGCAATCACACATTCTGCCCCCCCAAAACAATATGAACATAACATATGAAGAGTATATGCCAATACACTATTAAATATGTTCTATGGACACAGTCACCAACACAACTACAATGGCTACAAATATCCAGGACAGAAATACACAGACAGCTTTCATTTAGCAGAACTTTATTACATTCTGATGTATTGCCAAAAGGATTCAAGGACTAACAGTACCTGCATGCTATACAGAAAGCATTTAACAGTGCCTTAATGAATCAGCCTGCAATTACCATAGTATTATTCCACTAAGGGATAGGTGTTCACATAGGGAAAGAACCCCCCCCCCCCACACACACACACACATATAGAAGATGTATAAAAGTGGTTCCTACACACCTGTATCTGCTATGTACACCCACCATCTCCCCCACATCCAAACTAATTACAACAATACATACTGTCATACCATAACCAATTATTCACCCACTGTACGACATCCGCTGAAACCTTAACATACCTGGACACAGACACACTAACATGGCCTTATGTGAAATAGTTGCTGTTATACAATGGAACAGCTGCTGATGTTACAGGGTTTGTTTGAACTATTCTCGTTTCAGAGGGCTGAAAAGTAATTACACCAGGAAGTGTCACTGATTACTGATTATCAGCATGGTATGATACACATTAACACCAAATTAAAGATGTCTGGTAAACACACTGTAAACCCCCTAACATTATATGCATAGCCATGCAATCTTGAGCTGGTCAAACATCCTTGCCAGACTGAAACATATGCAGAAGTATTAGGTACAGACAAACCCTGCACAAGTAGCAATGTTCAGAAATATAACAGCAGTACTCACATGTAGACCAAATCCTCTAGGCATTACACACAATATATTAGTGTTTGTCTCCATACAGCTGTTGCAATAGATTTCAAACAACACTTCCAGGCTGTCTTCCTCACACATAAGGCAAAGGGACAATGCCCAAGTGGAGTACTCAATTATACTCCACTGTTGCCATGATATTGGTTAAGGCAGTAGGTGTACAGCTGATGTGCATGTAATTAACTACTTAGGAACACCAATTGCTTATCAGGATAGCACGTTACTTATCTCTAACTATAAAAGGATGCCTTGCCAAACATTCAAACCATCTGTATCTACCTGTAGAACAGTGCAAAATACTGAAAAGCAAACCAAAAACGAGTAATATACCTGTAAATAACACCTCCAATTACTAAGAAGGTATGTATAACATTTAGTATGTATGTGTATGTAGTACCTGTTCTGTAAGAATTACAGTGTAATCAGTGCATATAGTGGAAATAGCTATTGTGTAGCGATGTATTGTTGAGCAGTAGTAATGCTTGTAGTATTCTATGTGTGTACTGCTGTAGGTCACAAGGCAAACTCCTCATACACCACAAGGGATGATATATATGGGCTTGGAACTCACCAATTCTCGTCCAGCCACTGTCAGTGTCAGGGTTGGTCCAACAAGTATGTGCTATAACAGGGGATAGTATATGTCAATATATTGTAACAGTAGACATATGTATGGGTATATAAGTAAGATGAACATGTCAAAGGTGGGCTTACTGTGCAAATATGGTTTGCATTGTGAGATATTGAGCCAGTAACTGTGTAATGTACAGTATTTTAGGCATATCCATATTCCATTTTACATAGCATTTCTGTTACGTTATGCAAACATTAGTTATGTCTGTTGGCAATTACAATAGTCAATAACAGGATACATATGACTTGTATTCATCTGACAGTTAGCAGCATGATAGCAAAGATAATTGAAGAGCTAGGTAACTATCCATACACATAACACATGTAATATCCACCTCTATAGTATTGTTTGCAAGCAATAACACCTGTTAACATGTTATGCAAATGTGTAGTGACCCTTGTTACAGGGCTGGGCCAAATGGCTATGTGCAAACCTACATAGAGTGGATATTGAGAGTAGAGACACACTGGTTGAACTTTCAGGTTTGTGTAGCCTAACCTCTCATTGCCAACCTAACAGCCGCTTGCAAATACTGTATGTAAGGTGCACAGTACTGGTAATGAAACAGGTTGCATATCATCTTTAACTCCAGAGTAACATCTGCAGTAGGAGTGTAAGATGCAGGAGACTGCTACTCATGTGTAATAGCTGCTTCATAGGTGATGGCTTACACTATCTGATTATATCCTGATCATGTTGATAGTGGCAGCAGAGTCTATTGATACATGACTCTGTTTGTTGAGTGGGTGTCTGTGCCCAACAGAGCTCATGGTTCTGGTGGATATGTGAGTATATACCCAGAAAAGGAAACATCCCTGTAGACACTTGCACCATCTGTAATCAACTATCAGGATGTGATGTGCTCCTCAGAGGAGGATTGCTGCTAAAGGTAGCTACTATGTTTCTGCAATAGCCAGTGTTGTCACGTCCATAACAGAAATAATTACTTGGGAGCATCACTGTCTAAAACATCTTCATAAGCAATAAGTACACTAAATACAATACTTGGTACTTGTAGTACTGAATGCTCATACAGGCTTGTCCACTAGTCAGCTACTGGTGTTTACTAATGTCATCTTTGTGTATGTGGCCATCCTGGGGGAATGTAATCTCTATTCCATGTACACTGCCAAACCTACCTAACACGCCCACCCCACACATTGTCTGGGATGCAGCTACAGCGGTAAGCTGGAAGGCAGTCCAGTCTACAGCCATGACTGGACTGGACAGTCATGAGGTGTAGGATAACACATGCATCTCATCATCACAACCAACACATACCCTTACCAGAACACAGTAAGGACACCCACACATACTACCAGAAATCACACACATTCACAGAGGCTTCTAAGTATCTGGCCAAGGAAGTGACCTCCCAAGCTGGAATTAACAGACCACAAAATACACAAACTGTATGACATAGTTTGCATAATTGTACCACACCTCAGAACACATGGCTGGAAACATGCCCAACAGTACTCATTCATGAATGCAAACTCTAGCACTATGTTACACACCAAGCTATACGAGGGCAAACATACTGTCAGCTGCCTGTCTGCCATGATTAGCCACATACCCATACACTTGGACCACCTTTTGAACTATATACATTGCCCTGGCATATTCCATGTTGTTGTGCAGGACCTGTGATGCAGTAGCCTGGACTGCATGGAAACACACATGTAGGAACTGTCAGGTCTTGTAGCCTATGCAGGTATGTCCCAAGGCCTGGGTAGCATTCTGCCATTGGCTAGAAAGATACTGCAGTACAGGGACAAAAGTATTGTATTCCACAATTGTCTAATGTACTGGTGCAATTCAAAGAGTATCCAGTATCTCTCTGCCTGGGATAACATGGTTGACAGACCATGATTCTTTGCCAGACATTGCCTACACCTGTCACCCCTGGGTATCTGGATACTGGCTAGGGCTCATGCTTCCTCTATAGTGCCTTCATCATGCCATCATCATGCAAAGTTCAAGTGAAAGTCCACTACTGTAACAGGGACAGCCAAACAATAAACTGCGGGTCTCACTTCTCAATGATACATTTCAGAAACTCAGTATGGACTCACTTATGTCAATCCCTAACATGCAGAACATATCTCTGCAGTGACTGAGATGTGGTTCAAAGCTCTGGAGAGCACACCTGCATGATCATGTTATAGCACATACCTCACCTCTTGCCCATTATCCTTTATTGGAACACACGCGCCACAGGTGTGTCCATATTCCTGAAGGATATGTACACCCCCAAGCTAGTTGCACTTGCATAACTTCAGATGCATTATGCTGAGCAACTTCCTTTGTGCCAAAGTGGAATCCAAATTGCACCTTGTGACAGATCACCCACCATCCCTCAGAATTCCCAACTGTCATATCATGTTGTAATGGGGAATATTAAGTTTGAGACAGAAAACCATAATAATGGCTACTCTCAACTATTCCATTACGAACTGGGAAGGCTCCTCATGTACCAACACCTGCACTCAATGCATGTTGGATTTCATCAACCCCAATGACCTGGATCACCATAGTCACACAAACAGGGCTAACAGTATGCTACACATAGTCAGTCTCCAAAGCCAGTGTTATGCTTCTTAAGAGCGAAGTGGTGACTGTCATGGTACCCGTGCAGATGGACAATGCATGTGCAAATGCTGAGTACTATACAAATGAACCTTAAGCACTCACATAAGTGCAGTGATTGTGCCATTGAAACAGAACCAAGATTCAACCAAACACAAACAAGAAGGCAAACTGGTGGTACCCTGCCTTAAAGTGTACCACAGAAGGTAGTAACTGTTGCATGAGTGAACACACATGAGTGGAGGTGATCCCTTGTCAGCCTCAGCAAGATGCAGATACACCATATAAAACCACACAAAGCTACTGTGAAACTAATCAGCCACATATTATGAGGCCAACCACAGAACATTCTGTAGCTGTGACCTCATAAGATGAGTGAAATAGCGTGCTAATGCAATCGCCAGGGAACAAGATGCAACAGGTGGGGGGGCCACTCACCCAGCCCCCACTCACACATACCGAGAAGCTACTGGCCAACCTTGGGACACCTGCAGACCTCCATCTACAAGCTTTAGCTGGTATTGTGGAGGTGGGTGTCTCTCAACCACCGAGCCTGGAGTTGCCTGAAAAGTCACTACTGCACATATAACACAACTATATTTCATATAGTTACATGTATTACTGTACAATATGCAATGTAACATCATACGCAAGGCATGTATGCACACATGCCACATACTATAGTCTGCTACTCTATGTATGCACAGATGTGCATGCTCCATATTATAGCCTATTGTACTGGCTTATGTGCTAATATGGACATTGCACCCTGTAGCTATCACACAGGTGTGGATAATGATCTTACTGCTGTGACACTCCTATTTAGGTACCTCTGGCATTTTGCAGCAACACCAGCCAGTTGCAGGTGAGATTGTTATTTACCAGGCTTGATAATGCACAGATCATATTAATTGCATGCTATCTGCCATGTGGCCATTTAACACACGTGCACATAATGTATGGTGGTCCTGTTAATATACAGTGGTCAGACCTGCAATGCATTACAGTGGTTATCCATGTGGAATGATTGAAGACTATATGAAACACCTACACTAAACCTTACAAACTGTCACTGCCAGATGTGTGAACAGCTGTGAATACAATGGTGGAGGTGTGGTTTACTGTAGGGACAGGTACTACATATCAGCATTACACATGTGGGGAATACAAACAGTACTTTACAGAGAGCATATGTGTGCACACACTCTAAATGTTTTGGAGCTGGAGTATGACCAGCCCACAGGATTCACCCGTGTGGATTATACCCATGCTATGAATGTCACACAATGTCATGTGCTATCTGACATGTCCATGGCATGTAGTGGGCTGACTGCAACACTGCTCAACTATCCTGCAAAACATGGTATCTCACATCCCAAACATACCACCCTTTGTCTGCATAACCCTGTCCTCAATAGAGCATATGATATCTATGGGTGTATGTCATATGGGATAACACTGACATGTGACATAGATACCCATCACAACCATTGGACAAAACATGTGTACACATGGCCATGGAGGATGGCCAGAGACATGAAGCAACACACACAGTAGAAGTGATGTACATGTGTGTACACCCTGTTGTACATTGGCTCGACACAATACAACTATGGCCTTTGTGTAATGGTGATATTGCAGATGTGAAACACTAAACATCATACAGGCCTGTGCACAGCTTGTGTAGGCATGACATCACAACCACCACATAACATGTCTTGAACATCTTGAGTGTGTCATGACATGAAAGTATTCACCTATACAGTATCCAAATAAATACATGTGTTGCACAACATACACATCCAACCACAGCAGGCCACAGATACAGTACATTCACCTTGCTGGTGTCCGTGCTTGCTCCTCATGTGTGTGAGGTACACAGATGTGGGACATGGAGTACTGCTAAGTTAGCCATGTTTGGGCATAGTTGCCAGGCATCAGTAATATGGTTGCAGATGTGCAGGGGTGTCATCTGTATACCCTACAGTGACCTGTGTCACACATTCCACATTAGGGTTTAGTGTCTATACACCTCAGTGATGTGGGTCACATTCCACATTAGATATGTATTGCATCTGAACACAGTCATGGCTATGAACTGTGTCTGTAACTCACACTTTATAGCAATAGTGAAGCCACGTGATGCCCTGCAATAGCTATGCACATCAGCTCAATGTGCAGCACGTTACTGCATATTTGTAGGGTGGACTGACAACATTGCGTCAGCTGAAAGTCCATGTTAGTATAACATGTCCCTGCATTGGGACACCATTACCTAACTGTAAATTTGAAAGGACACCATTGTGTTATATGCATGTCATTCAAACCGTCAGCGGAAGACATGTGATACTACATGTGATTGGCAAGGTCATATGCCACACATCAGGCTGGTGTACTGTTAACCTGTGCTGGTCTGTGGCACCATTGCAAAGTAGGGAGAGCCATGACAAACATGTGTGTACAGCCACATGCACATTGTCTGCAGACTCAGCTCAGGGGTAGGCAGAATAATGTTGAACAGACATACACTGCTTTGGGGGAGATATGCAAGCTAGGGCTCAGGCAAACATAGTATTCACTCCATATACCCTTCTGCACAAGTCCTCCTCACACATGGGGCAGTGGCCAACACAAAGCATCAGTGGCAGATGTACAAAGGTCAGCAATGGTCTGTTAACATATGGGGTATGTTGCACAAAACATGGCAGTACGGTGCAACGGTGCATAGTGCATGCATTGTGTTGCAGGTATGGGGCATAAGCTACTAACACAAATGGTGCAACACAGGGATGTATGCTAACTACTACTATAAATGTGCAAGGTGCATGCCTTCTGCTATAACACATGCATGCTATTATGTGCAACTCAGGGATGTATGATAACTACCACTATAATTGTCTAAGCTGAATGTCATCTGCCATACCACATGCATGTTTCATGCCATTGAGTTCCATAGCATGTGTCTGTCTGTGTGTGTCCATCTGTGTGTGTCCATCTGTGTGCATCCGTCTGTGTGTGTGCTGTGCTGTATAACTTGTAATGTACAGTTCTTGTCTGCCTCTCACAGGTGTTGATGTAGGTACATTGCCCTCCTGTGGTCCACCTTATGTTAGTGTCCCCACAGACTCTAGCAGTGATGATGAAAGTATGATTGAAACACAGGCAGGGTTGTCAGGAGCTCAATCTGTGCCATTGGTTGCCATTCCACCTGTATCCCCCAAATCCCCGCACACAGTTCTCCTGCTTACGCATACCCCATCACCAGTAGCCATAGAGGAAGTACAGTTGGTGGATGGTAGCATGGAACAGGGAAGTGTGGAGACTATGGAAGGTGTGCCTGCACACCATGATCCCAGCCAACTGACTGGTAAAGTCCCACACAGGCATGTGCCCAGGTCTGCCTGTAGGAGGACCACTGGCCAACATGCCCCTGCAAGACAAAGCACATCAGCTGGTTTCACCAGACGCATGTTTCAGGCTGTAATGGAGGCACAGGCATGTGCTGAATGGCACAACAGAGAAGGTCTGAAGCTTCAGAGGGCTGCTGTCTGTTAACTGACAACATCCAGGCAATTGCAAACGCTCACCATCATCTTGCAGATGTCTTGGATAGACGATTGGATGACATGGTGGGAGTCCTTGACAGTGGCATGTCAATCCTCGAGCGTGGAATGTCTGTGCTGGTGCATCTGGTGGGAGTGAGGCATCGGGCGCATGGACGTAGGCCAGCTACATCACCTGTTGAAGGTCTACATGAACATACTACTTCACATGCCCGCTACCATAGTGGCGGTAGCAGCAGCAGTGCAGCTGGTGCTGTGCTGTCAACACCAGGACACAGCAAGCCACGTACACATGGTCCTGCACAGTCCCAACAGGGACACGGTTCCAGTGGACATGTGTCATCAGACAGTACTCAATCTGGACCTCTGCCTAGTAGTGCCCGTGCAACCCCTGGCAGGCGTAGGTCACGGGGCCATGGCCGGACACCGTGAAATGTGGAACCTGCCCTGTACAGTATGCAGCTGTCAATAATACCCCAGTGTAGGCCTGCCACATGCCAGACCTGTGTTCATACATCCACACCCACACCAGAAACAAATGTATGGCACTTCAACACACACACGCATAACATCCACACATGCCCAATGATATCAAAGGCCCTAACCCACACACATGATATCATCCAATGGTGCAGCCTAGGCCTCTGGCAAACATTATCACCCTGTGCATATGATGATGTCTGTGCCGTATCCCTGTCATCCACATCATCGGTGCAGGGACATGCTCATATGGTCTGATGCACAGGGTGAACATACTAGGAAGACAATTGTAGATTAATATTGTTGAGTAGTGTTTGACAGGCAACAGACATACCATGTATTACAGTTTTAGAATACATTTGGTACATTTGACAGTATGTATCATGTGTAACAGTAACTGCATGTTTATCTTGATGTTCTGCCTTCCTCTTTCAGGTGTAATTGCATGTGCCGGGGGATGTCAATGTTTGCGGTTAGTGTCCCATATGTAAATGTTGACTACTCACAGGTCTGTATGACAATACCTGCATGCACTTTGTATCTTCCACATCGCTGTTTTAATCTCCCAAGTTTCAATTATGTTTACTGATCTAATGATCCAAGAGCATGATAGATGTGTAGTAAGCTACTTTGTTCAGAGCCGTAACATCCATAGTGGGTTACATCACAGGTATAGTTACCTGGAATGGGGAGGAGGTAAAAGAGTGGTATAGCAGATGACAAGGGTAAAGGCCAGTGGAAAAATGTCTTCTCATTGGGAAGCAGTAATACCCGCTCTCATGACAGGATGCAAACACAGACACACTCACACACTCAGGGATTCACAGACACAGTAACACACCTACACACTCAGGGATTCACAGACAGTAACACACACTCTGACACACACACACACACACACACACACACACACACACACACACACACACACACACAAAGTTGCCAGTGTTGGGATGAGAACCCCTGCCTATGTACAAATCATTATTACAGTACTATGCAATTATAAGATGCTCCACAGAGATTACACATGTACAGGTAGTCGGAATGGCCTAAGATCTAGGACATCAACAGGGATACTAGATTGCAGTGAGTGAATGTGGGGTGAGGGGTTCATCAGTCAGCTATGTAACAACAAGCCTCAGCCCAGGATGTACATGTTTACAGACAGTTAGAATGCCCTTCTAAGATTGATGACATTAACAGGAATACTACGTTGCATTGAGTGGATGGGGAGGTGGCCTTAACATTTCACTATGGTAAAACACAACCTCACACCAGGGACCGGACAGCCATGCAAATACACACACACACACACACACACACACACACACACACACACACACACACACACACACACACACACACACACAGTGGCATTCACAAAGATATACACCTATGTCACACACATACAGACACTTGACATGTGTGAGTTTCAACCACCTGCCTATGCTTTTCTTTCTACACTTCACTCTGTACTGATGTCTACCACAGTGTTCAGGAGAGTAAAAAGCATTTGGGATGTATTCCCTAACATACGTGACATATATGGACACACACACACCCACACGTGCTAGTACTGTGAATCAAACACCTGCCTATCTCATGATAGGTATTACAGAGTTACAGCACTATCGCATGCGTTACAAAGCATACTGGCTCTTTCCTTTGCCACCTGTGCTGATATATGCACAATATATGCACAGGGGAGGTATTACTGTTACAGGTGTCAAGATGTTTGTCTTCCACTTCAATTAACAGAAACATAGCATAGCTGTTACACAGGTTATTGTAGGAATGGTTGTAACACACTTGTGAGCTGTCCTCAGTAATCATTCATCTGCAAAGTAGCCCCACCACTTAGTAGTCATGTCCAAATATCTGTCCATACCCAAAGTACAGTTTACTGTACTTTGAGCATATCACCATATACAGTTGGCAATGTTGAGGCTGCATTGCAACAGCATGATGTGCTAAGACAACAGTCACCTTCAAACATCAGACACTGCACATGCATGTAATCTAAACACACATCAATACATGTACACATATGCAGTCTCCATCAGTAAGTGGACTAGCAGGTCAAGAGGAGACATTCCACACCTTCCCCATACCATGTGTGAAACCTAGCCGAGCATTATACCATAATGGATGTTGTATTCATGTACTGGTAGGACACACAACCACCTTCACTGAGTAGCCAAGTATGCATTCATTAAGTAGAATGGAGCAGGCAAATGTTTATATAAACACCAAAATTTTATTGTAATCCAAAGTTAAAATTGTAGAATATCCAAATGTATAAGCACTTTTGTCTCCTTTTTAAATAAGTTGAAGAGACTTCATCAGATAGAATTAGTTACTTTCATCACTTTTTTAAGCTGCACTTCCATTCCAGGTGCCAGCATTATACAGGCAACAATTGTCCCAAGGAGAAGTTTGTTCTCTTGCGAGTTGGATTCCATGTTTGTGTAGCAGTGCCACGTGCTTGCTTTGTAGGTGCTGCCCTTCAACTAATAATTCCACCATTATATGGCTCATCTATGCCTTCCTTCTCCTCCTTGGGACAATTGTTGCCTGTATAATGCTGGCACCTGGAATGGAAGTGCAGTTTAAAAAGTGATGAAAGTAACTAATTGTATCTGATGAAGTCTCTTCAACTTATTTAAAAAGGAGACGAAAGCGCTTATACATTTGGATATTCTACAATTTTAACCTTCGATTACAATAAAATTTTGGTGCATTTATATAAACATTTGCCTGCTCCATTCTACTTTGTGATTGACTAGTGATTTCTGTTTGTTCACCTTTTTCGAAGTATACATTCATGCCAACAGCACATATCAGCAAGACACACACACAGCAATATTCCATGTCATGATCCCACAAACTGTTACTTGACAGTTCAACGGTGAAGCCAGGGCACTGTAATGGTCAACAGTGAGCACTTCATATGTGCCACACACACCTCATGATTACTGGAAGAATGCTAGCAATGTGCTCTGTTTGAGCTAGGCATTACACTCATTCAAACATGTGCAAGGTCTGTGGCTTGTAAACATCTCATCCCAGCACATTCTGGCTGTTGTGGTAATAAAGTTAATGTCCAGACAGCACACTGCATGCATGTCTTGTAATTTTTGACACGGGCTATATGTAGGAGCTGTGGGCACACATGGCTGTACATGTCATGGACATATCACCTGTAACTACTTAGGAACATACAGAGCATAGCTGTATTTCCCTGAATCTGTCAATACAGGCCATGTGTGTAGGTCCTATGATCCTGTTATTTGGGTATGTTTGTAGACATTGCATTAGGTGGACATGTCTAATGACATACATGCCACATGGGCTGTTGTATGATATGATAGGTGTCATGGGTGACCAGTAGAGAGGGAATATTACCTCTGTCAACATAGATATCAAAACGTATGTACTGTTATCATTCAGCAGCCATGGACCTATCTGCCATGTGCATGTGTGTAATGAATGTAGCCACCTGTATGTAGAAAGGACAACAACAGCTATGGTATTTTCATTTATGTTGCATGAGTGTGGGATGTACATATCCAGGGCAGGTACATTTAGGTCATATCCAACCATGAGGGTGTTGTTTACTGGTGTACAGCAACAGTCGACTGTGTTAATGCTGGCAATATCTGAGGGACCCTGGTATGTGTACAACTGACCTGGTTACAAACAGTGGTATAATTGCATTGCATAACACATTATGCAACTGTGGCAGTATATGGATACTTTGCACAGTTGATATAGGGCTAGGTACAGTCCACCAATTGAAGGTTATTTGGTGTTCTACCATACTATGTCATACCACATATATGGATGTGTGTTGCTAGTCTGAGGACATGGTGGTGGATGTATGAGGATACACCCTAGAATGCAGCTTTTGCCACGGTCACCTGTACCTGACTTATCTGTGATGACTTATGTCGGAGTAGTGGTCTTTACTTTTGAGTAACCCTTATGAATATGTAGACACCACCACTTGGAATGGTCTGTACCAGTGTTATGGCCCACATGTCTGGATCTGAGTTATATGGTGGTAGTGCAATTGTGCACTACAGAGCCTTCAGCCAGGTGTTCCTCACTGCACAGATGTCAGTATTCCCCACTGTAGGTTATACATTGAGCAAATGGATTACAAAAGCCACACATCTACCACTGGTTAGCATAAGCATCCAATGCAATTGTCTTGTAGGTGTCAGGGTGTTACTTCTGTGTCTAGGACTTTTGCCTTGGAATGCCACTATATGGGTAAATGTGACCTAGGTATTATCCACACTCCCTTGAATCATGGATGCATGTGCTGTGTGACAAAGGCTTGTCTTTCAGTCATGACATCCCGAAATGACAGACACTGGACAACCTCATAATTACAGCAGGACACTGGCTCATTGTTTTGGTCAAGCAGTTGCCACTCGTACCATGACATCATTGTGAGTGGCAGTAATGTGGTTGGTATTAAATACTACATCTAAGGTGACACTAGCAGAGGTTGTATATATGACCAATGTCAGATATACTTAGTGTAGCGGTCCTGCTAATAATTTCAACTACTAAGACAGCCGGGAGTGGTCATCTTGACACCTGCACCTTAGTACCATTAGACAATGGGGCTCACATATTATGCTTGCACATGCCGCTGTTCCAAGTATAATGTCACTGTCCACAACCTGCTATCAATGTATGCCTTTCAGGCCAGCAATGTGTTTAACACATGCTGTAATTAGCATTCACCTGTGTGTCCCAGTTAATCTATTGTCTGTCACTTCCACACATGCATGATTGTGTATACTTTATATATATATATATATATATATATATATATATATATATATATTATATATATATATATATATATATATATATATATATATATGTCTGTACTTCATGTACATGTATGCATGTGTATCACACAGCACAAACACAGATATATAATTTACGGGCCACATATAGATATCTGGTAGTAAACATGTATGATGTGCATATATACTGACAGTTAAGATGTACATAGCTGTAAACCTGTGTGTTTACAATAGAGGCCCATTACAACATGTTCTGTACATGTAAGTGTATGAGCATGCACACTGTGGCCTTCCATGGTTAGAATCGGAGTGCATCCCAAACAGCCCTGTGCTACTGAGTGTATGGGCATACCCACTGCCACCTTGTGTAATTTGAGTCAGTGCATCCGAACAAGCCCTTTGTTTCTAAGTGTAGAACATGCCCAGTATAACCTTGTGTAGTTGTAGTCATAGTGCATCCCAAATGGCCCTGTGCTACTAAGTGTATGAGCATGCCCACTGTCACCTTGTGTAATTGGAGTCAATGCATCCAAACAAGTCCTGTGATACTATGTGTATGAGCATGACCACTGTAACCCTGTATAGTGATAGTAGTTGTCCATTCCACAGATGGGCATACTCCAGTTCAGGGCTTGTTGTACTACAACTATACCTCTCAGGCCTATACCTGTAGATGATGTGCAATGTTTCTGCATACAGGTTGCAATGGACTTCTACTTTAAACACACAGGTTTACAGTTATGTACATCTTAACTGTCAGTATCCCTGTTGTTGTCCTCACTCATAGAACATCATTCTGACTGCCTTAAAATGTGTAATCTCTGTGGCACGTCTCGTAACTGTGTAGTACTGTAATAGTGATCCTGTAGATAGGCAGAAGTTCTAATCCCACCACTGGCAACTGTGTGTGTGTGTGTGTGTGTGTGTGTGTGTGTGTGTGTGTGTGTGTGTGTGTGTGTGTGTGTGTGTGCGTGCGTCTGTGTGTCACCAAATGGTTGACTGTGTGTATTTGTGTCTGCATCCTGTCATGACAGTGGGTTTTGCTGCTTTCCAAAGAGAAACCATCTTTTGCACTAACCTTTATCCTTGTTATCTGCTAAACCACCCTTTTCTCCTCACCCCACTGCAAGTAATCAGTCCTGTGATGTCACCCAGCTCAGAAGCAGAATCAGAGTAAGTGTAATTTTATGGTGTCTGTGGCACATACCCCAACTGCATACCACTCTACTAGTTACCTTTACATAGGCAAGACATGTATACACAATACTGGCAAGTGTGTGTGTTTGTGTGTGTGTGTGACTACCCTGTAGACAGGCATACACATGTGTTATGTCTTTTAACATGCTGAACACCATGATAGTTATCTGTGGTGAGTGGAGTCTACAAATTATTACATAGTTTGGAATAGAAAAGAATAGACAGTCAAAATTACTACAGTTGGGTATGTTATTTTCCTGTGCCACTGTCAAGCTGTGACACAGAAGTGGTCGCCAGGGTGTATGTCCATACCCATCATTCCCCCACCCAAACTCCACAATCACCAGGGTATATTTCCTTAGCCATCATTCCCCACCTCAAACTCCACATGCACAACAACCATCCCTTCTCTGGTGATCTGATTACGATTTAAATGTTATAAACAAGAGATGCCTCTGTTTTGTGTACACGTCAGTTCCTTTGGATCCCTTCTGTGTCACAAAGGGTGTTCAGACATGTGTGTGTGTGTGTGTGTGTGTATCTATATATATATATATATATATATATATATATATATATATATATATATATATATATATATTTGTGTGTGTACACATCCCGTAGGTGCATATATGTATTTAGTTATGACAGTTGTACAGATGTAGACTTGTCTATGTTGTTTCACAGAGTACAGTACATTCAAGGGTACTGTACATATGTACACAAAGTGACTGTCCCATTTGTTCTCAGTACTGTGGAATACCTGTAGTAAGATGTGTATTATAAAAACCATGAAACATGTATACAACCCAGATGGCTTAGTGGTAAGTTCAGTGACCTCGGTGTGCATGGTCTGGGGTTTAGGACCTGCAAGGCTTGTTGGTAATGTAATTTAGGAATGACTAAGGCAGTTGTAAGTGGGTGTAAATGTGTTTTTGTGACAGTACACACAGGTACAAGACATGTATAACTCGCAGTACACTTGCAATGCCCTTCTTTGGCAATCCTGCTGATGTCACCCACCTAGAAATACACCTCTGGGACTGCTGTAACCCAGTAATCTCTGTAGCACATCCTGTAACTGCATAATGCTGTAGGGTAATGTACTAGTTTGGTAGGTGTTTTAATCCCAGACATGCTAACTGTGTGTGTCTGCCTGCCTGAGAAGGGAACAATGCTTTTTAGAGTATGCACACTCATGATTCACATACTCACCTTTGGCAATCCTGCTGATGTCACCCACCTAGGAATACACCTCTGTGACTGCTGTAACCCAAAAATCTCTGTAGCACATCCTGTAACTGAGTAATGCTGTCGTTTGATAAACTAGTTTGGTAGGTGTTATAATCCGAGACATGCAAACTGTGTGTCTGTCTGCCTGAGAACGGAACAATGCTTTTTAGAGTATGCACACTCCTTACGATTCACATACTCACCTTTGGCAATCCTGCTGATGTCATCCACCTAGGAATACACCTCTGTGACTGCTGTAACCCAGTAATCTCTGTAGAGTGTCCTGTAACTCTGTACCGCTGGAGTGTGATTTAGAACTGTGGTAGGGATCCATCCACAATCATGGCAGTTATGTATGTTTTCTGTGTGTTTCAATGTCTGTGTAGGGAGAAATGCATTATACCCTACTCACTTGCAGGACATTTACAATGCCCTACTTTGGTACTCCTGCTGATGTCATACCTTGTAAAAATACACCTCTGTAGAACAAGGTCTCTAGTAGTCCCTGTGATGCATCCTATAACATCTCCATGCAGTAGTGTGATATAGATCTTGGTCATGGGTTCTGTACCCACACATGTCAGTTGTGGATGTGTTGTGTGTATCTCCCTGTCTGTTTTGTGAGCAATGCATTTTGGGCTACTCACTTGCTGGAAATCTGAAATGCCCTACTTTGGTAAACCTGCTGATGTCATTCCTTGTGAAACACACCGTTGGGGATGGGGTAGCCCAGTAATCTCTGTAGCACATGCTATAACTGCATAATGCTGTAGTGTGATAAACTAGTAAGGTAGGAATTATATTCCAAGACATGGCAGGTGTTTGTGTGTGTTTGACAATCAGAACCTGTGTGGAGGTGGCTGTGAATGTCTAACCACTGGGCATGTTGAGGAGCGAGTTTTGTAGTTTTCCTATATGGTGGCCATATTATATGTCACAATGTCCACCTCACAAGGTTTACAGATTTCAATCAGCCAAGAGACTAGGTTGGCAAGCCATACCCCTACATATGGCAAAAGGCCTGGTGAACACAGTAAACAACCCTACTATTACCCAGAATACCATCTGAACCCATGTGTCATACACAAACACACTTGCCTAGAATATCCCGCTTTGTTGCTAGTACCCTGCACATTGTTGACAGATAATAGACATGGTATGATTGCAGTGGGCCGCAGAGGGCATGGCACCCTGTCCAACAGTACAATAGGCACATAATTGCGGACAATGCTCCTTCACTATGTTCCTCACTGGACACCTGCAACATATGTGGTGCCATCAAATGTGATTCACAAAGGACATACAATGTCTTACACACATGCTCTGTATTGACAGATGCCACTGACACCAGGGAATACTTGTATCATGCTATCATTGCATGTACAGTGTCAACCTGCTGTCTATTAGCAGGTCCTGTCACACCAGGCCAGTATTGGCACAGGCCAGTATTGGCACATCTGATGATAACAGTCAGTATAACACAACATGTGCCAGGCAAACCAGGTGCACTTAAACATGTCACTGTACATTATTGTGGGACGTGCACATCCCAGGTATTGTCCATGTCAAGGACTATCAAACACAGACATGGCATGCATTGCAAAGCAATGGCCACACACAATGGTAACCAGTATGACAGGACAGGTCATACAATACCCATCTGTGTGGGACATTGCAGACACTACACCCCTGAACCACACTGCAGACCATTGTCAGGTGGCCTGATGCCAAGGATTACCCCTCACCCAGCCTTGTACAGCCATCTTGCACAGCCAACCACTACACAACCATGAAGCAATGTACACATGCATGTCAGTACTGGCACCTTGTGTCTGTGTGTGGGGTATGATGTTCCCAACCACAGTCACACCCAGAATAATTCCCAGTGGCATACTGACTGATGTCAGAAATGTTCACATGCCCTAACCCATAAAACCTCAGGATATCCCCTGTGGTGCATGTAATACCTGTGCATTACTGCAGTGTGGCAAACATAGTAGTTAGGAAGTGTATTTGTGAGCCTGCCAAAGTGTGCCAAGGTGTCTGTATCCCTTAGAGAGTGTTGTTGTGTTGACAATGACATCTGTTCATGTGGATAGCCATGTGTGCTACACCTAACATATCTCTACTATATCTCTGTTGCAGATGTCGCTCACCAGCACACATATATGTTCTTACAGCACACCAACATGTCAGCTATGTGGCACATGGAGTAACTGCATGCACTTGTAATAGTAATGGCTAGTCAGTCAGGGGTTTGAACCCCTGTACTGGTAGGTGTGTGACAGATGATGCTTAGGGTTTTAGTCTCCCAGCCCTTCTCTGATGTACTTTGCTTCTGTCTGTCCCTCCCACACACTCTCTGGTGGATGTGCAGTTGTACACATGCTCAGCAGCAGCTTGTGTTTTGTAAGTGATGGTCATGATCAGGTGATGGCCTCTGCACCTATTGCAGTCCTCCTCTGGCTGACTGCATGTGGAACAGCTGTGGTGACATTCCTGTAGCCAATTGCATGGAAACACAGTACAATATCTAGGAACATCATGTCAGTGTTGGCCCATGACAGTCACTGTGAGTGGAACCTGGATCTGGTGTTTAGTAAGTAGCATCACAAATGATATCTGGATATTCCTCAAACAACATACACAGTGGAAAATAGCCTAAAGACAGGAAGGTAATGTGCTAGACAAGACTACAGCATGTAAACGTAGCTATGCTTCTTTGACTACTGCCAATTTAACAGGTTGTGTGTGATAATAGGTAGTCTGCATGTTTTAATAACTGACAAGACAGTGCTCTGTTTGTGAGGAAACCCCCATATGTAGGGTCATCTGTGGACTGGTCAGTATGTGAAACCATTTGTTTCTTGTGTTACTCACAGAACACACATCTGTGAACTGCAGAAGCATAGTGTGTGGACTGCAGTCAGTACATGGTGATAGTGATGAGAGTTACTGCCATCGCATCCCTGATTGGACATACGTCACATGAAACAGTGGTATGACAGTCACTGTCTGAGGTTATCACAGTGACATGCCAATAATGGGCCACTGTTCATAACTGCCATCACAAGTCATCTACGCCTTGTACAAATGTCATGCAGTACATATGCATGTGTTGTACTCCCTCTCCAAATGTATGACATCTGTTGTGTTGGGTTGATGGTCATATCTATGCATGCTGTTATAAGTAATCCTGAATGCTGTTCACTATTACTAAGCAATATCTGTGTTAAAACTGCAACACCATAGGCTGTATGGGATTGGAGGTCCCGGCGGAACCACCTGTCCCACTTCAGCTGGCCATGGCACCAGGCACCAGCACATCTGGGGCCCAGCCTTGGACCTCCACCTTTGTTGGCTCTGCAACACCTTCTGGTGGAACCACCACTGAGGATGGGGCTTGTCCCCCCTGGGAGCAGGTCCAGACAGGAACATGTCAGCCATCGTACAGTCCAGGACGTGGTGCGTAGGGGGCTCAATAAGGGGTTTTGAGGCCAGATACGCCAGCTTGAGAGCAGTGTCATATTTAGAGGGTGAGCCTGCCCCTCTTAGACAGCCCCCAGCACAGCTACCTTTGTGGCTGTGAAGGTGCAGTGGTGGCTGGCCATGGGTATGGACCTCCGTCCCACTGTTTCCATTTGGGGACTCATGGGCTTGTGACTGCTAAATACCCCTGCCCGTCCAAGGTGTATCCACCCCACATGGGTCATATACCACCCCTGTATGCTGTCTTGTCTATCATCCTAACCAACCTATCCTCCACAAGCATACCTACTCTCCTTCCCCAACATCCCACTCTCACCTTACGAAAACGGAAACAAAAGGCCAATCTGTTCCCCGAACAACATTTTCCCCATACATAGCTGTCCATTTCACACACGTGTCCACTGGACACATGTAACCTTTTTAATTTGCATCACAACATACTACTGTTGTCCTCACCCCTCTCTCAGGCTCACGATCCTGGGATGAACATGACTCCTAAAGGTTCCAGGTACACGTGATGCAGACGACCCCATTGTACACACAGCACTACTGGCCACTCTATGGTTACCCCATTTAACTTTTTAATGATGATGATGTCACACACAGCACCTTGCAAGAGTACTGTTCTCACATCATGATTGGACAGGAACTGTTTTGTTAATGTAAATAAAATGCACAAAGTAATGTATTTGGCCAATGTACAAATGTTTGCATATATTAATGACACATGTCTGTCTGTGGGAGTCTTGATATTACATAGGACAACACCACTACATAATACAGGAGTTGCAGGTGTTTCCCTTTTTATTCTTTTTTAATGCTTTATCACATGCTATGTTCTTGATATATATATATATATATATATATATATATATATATATATATATATATATATATATATATATGTATCTATATCTGGACATAAACACACACACACATACATCTACATGATGGAATATATTTCCTATACTGTTGAATGACTGTGCTGGATGATATGTTTTTGATAACATTCAATGTCTGTATATCTGCCATGGTTTAGTGGTAAATCACATTGGCTGTGATGTGCAGGGTCCTGGTTTCAAGCCTTGCAGAGGCTGTTTATTTTGTTGCTGGGCAGAACAGGGTCCATTGGATATGGAGTGATTAAGGCACTTTTAAGCAGTTGTGAGCGGGTGTGCACAGGTTTGCGTGACGGTAAGCAGTGGTTACTTTTGGTTACAGTTCCTTACACTCAGTTAGCTCTTTGATTGCTTAACCTGTGTAGGCAGTGCTTACCCCCACGCAAACAGGCTGAAACCCGCTCACTGCTGCTTAAAAGTGCTTACTCCCACTTACCCCTGCAATAATTTCTTTAAAAAAAAGAAAAAAGGGGTGATAGGAAAGTGGTGAAAAAGGGGCATAAAGAGGGAAAGACAGGCAAGGTATCTAGGGATATGCAGGAAGGGTGTAGGGAAGGTTCATAGCTGTCCATTTCTTCTACAGCAATGGCTGTGCATATGCAATAAATTTGGCAGTGCATTTGGGCACTCACAACCCTGAGAGAGGGGTGAGGACAACAATAGTATGTTGTGATGCCATTTAGAAACATTTATATGTGTCCAGTGGACATGTGTGTGAAATGGACAGCTATGTATGGGGCATGCTTGTTTTGCGGGAACAGATTTCCCTTTTTTTCTTTTATTTTAGGTGAGAGTGGGATGTTGGGGAAGGAGAGTAGGTATGATCAGGGAGGATAGGTTGGTTAGGATGACAGACAAGACACGATGCATACAGGGGCAGTATATGACACATGTGGGGGGACTACTTGAACAGGGAGGGCTGTTTGGAAGTCGCAAGCCCATGAGCTCACAAATGGATACTGTGGGACTGAGGTCCCCACCCATGGGCAGTCACCACTACTTCTTCACAGCCCAGAAGGTGTCTGTGCTGGGTGCTGTCTAGGAGGGGCAGGCTCACCCTCTAGTTGCACCACTTGGCCCTCAAACTGGCATAGGCAGTCTCGAATCTCCCTGTTGAGCTCCCTACGCACCACTGCCCGGACCGTACCACGGGTGACAGGTTCCTATCCGCTCCCACTTCCAGGGGGGTGAGCCCCATCCCTTGGGGTGGTTCCACCAGAAGGTGGTGCAGGCCAATGGACAAGGAGGTCCCAGGTTGGGTCCCAGATGTGCTGGTGCCCGGTGCCATGGCCAGCTGACATTAGACAGGTGGGTCCGCTGGGACCGGCCTTCCCATACGAGCTATGTTGTAGCATATTTAAGGCAGATATGGGTTAGTAATAGTCAGCATTCATGATTAGTTATAACAGCATGCATAAGTATTCCCATTACCCAGGGCACCAGATATAACATAGTTGCAGAGCAGGCAGAACATATGCATATATGGGTAAACAGTGGCCATTACAACAACATGCAGGTTTAATTGATGGCAACAGGACACCAATATGAGAGTATTTTAACATGGCACATGCATGGAAACAGATGTGAATATTTATAAACCAATAGGACATATGTCCCAACAAATGTTAGGAGTGTAGACATACTAAATGAGTTGGGTAAATCGATTATTTTTGCACATATGGTAGGGGTGAGAGAGAGAGAGTTCAATTAACAACTAATAAATCCTTGTAGTTTTCGCAACATTCGTAGTCACTGCAGTGGTATGTCCCTTACATGTATTATTAGACTACCCAGTGGTGCTATATTGTACAATGGTATGTTTGTAGATTAGTATGTATGGGACCTGTGTCTTATGTACAGGCTTGACAAGATGCAGGTGTTAATGCAACATGTTGTGAGACTGCTGACTGTTGTCATACACTTTGGGTGAGATGCTGGGATGACAGGTATGTTTGCATGTACATTCTCTGACTATGTACATGTCTGACTATCAGTTATATGTCATGCCTACATTTCTTGGATCACACTAATTTGTCAGGGGAACAGGGCAAAAGGCAGGTGATGTGGGCCATTTATTAGGACATACTGGACAAATTGGAACAGTTGAGGGTTATGAATATGCATACCACTTTCTATTTGAGCATTCTAGCATAATCTGTACAGTTGTTGCATACGGCTTTCTTACTGAACATTCTAACAAACTGTGTGCAGTTGTGTGGAATGATTATACATACAACTCACTGGCGCTCCTGGGATCCAAAGCCCTACTGTGTGTGACAAAGGCATTACAGTTAAGATCACTGTACACTATGCTATCAGACAATTGTTGTGAGGCTTTGCAATGTATTTCATCAAATATGACTGACCTGTTTGCACTTCCAACATTGTTATACACATTTTATCTGCATACCACAGTGTGGGTAACACTACTTACTACAACAGTACAATTTAATAACTGCAACAGTGCAATAACATATGAATGCAGAGTAAACAGAAGCAATGCAGGGGTTACACCTTTATTCACAGCATATTACACAATTCTGTATACTGGTACAACACTTTCCGAGGATCTTACATTTATTTGTTATGACAGTACATGCAGGCTATTTGCTAACCTGCCTTGCGATGCATCCTTTGCAGCCTAGCATCATAGGCTTGCTGGTTCGCATCATGCTCATCTGCAGCTGTCAGAGAAGTACAGTGATATTTAGCCATACCTATCCATAGTATACACAAGCTAGGCAATTATTAACTATGTAGTGGAAGGATTACTTACTCAGTTCTGGGGCACTCTGCATCTGCCTTGCTTCCTGGATCCACTGCTCCAGGACATCCCCCCTCCATCGCTTCAGGTCTACATGATGGTGCCTGACCTGCTCAGCAGTCCGAGGGATACCTGTGGCACTAGTGAGGTCACGGGTGAGACTGTCCCAGGCCTCCTTTTTGTACTGTGGACCCTGGTACTGGCCCTGCAGTAGTCTCCTGTCATGGGGCTTTAAAAGGAGCCATACCATGTATTTGGACTCCTAGATGCCCCAGTGCTGCACTCTAAAGTGAGTGCTTTCTCCCACTCCAGCCATACTGCCTGCAAGGGGATGCTGCAAAAAGTTATGAGCCGTATTCCTGCCTCTTCAGTTTAAGTAGGGCCGGATTCCCACACTTTTCCGTAATTGACCAGTTTTGAAAAGGCAAAGCTATGGGCACACCTGATTACTTCAGGTTGGCACTGCTTAATGAGGTGTACCTGTAGGCATATTGTATTGGCTTCCCTACATATTGCTTACAATTACTTAGTTATGATGTGCTGTGGTTAGCATTGCTTATTGGTTATCTAGCATTATATTTGCCTTTTGTCAATGACGTCTTACTCATTACAGGTTATATATGTGTCTGGTATCCGTCATTCATGTGTACATACACTGTATGGGGTCCTGGGGACTTTATATCTTTATTACAGTGACACCTCAACTCTATGTTTACTGCAGTACTCCAATTCACATATTTATGGTCTAGGGCAGGTTATAGCACATTACACTGTACATAGATTCAGTTCACATATTTGATTTGATTTCCCTGTTGTGAGGATTAGTTTGCTGATACCTCCTTTATATGTATTGCTATCATGGCATAGTGGTTTACTACTATGACTGTGATGTACAAGGTCCAGAGTTCTAGTCTTGCAGAGGCTGGTTATTTTGTTGCTGGCCAGAACACGAGCTTTTGGGTACAGAGTGATTAAGGCACTTTAAAGCAGTTGTGAGTGGGTGTGCATGGGTTTGCGCAGAGCTAAGCATTGCTAACCTCCGGAAACAGTTTCTTACACTCAGTTAGCCTCTACATTGGTTCACCAGTGTAATACGCACATACTGGCACCCAAACAGGCATACACCTGCTTGCTTCTGCACTTGTAAGCCTGCTTGTTCCTGCACTTGCAAATGCACTGCATTTGGCATTTGCATCTGACACTCACACCCCTGGCTGGGGGTGAGGACTATGATAATACTTTCTGATGCCTATTACATCGGCTTACATGCCTACAGTGGGGTGTTGCGACCATGTGTTCGTAGGTATTGTATAGTGGGTTATGCAACGACACATATGGTCATACCGTACTTTGCCATTTAAACTGGACTGTGCTGTGGTGAGACCCATATCAAGAATGGCTGCCCATTAGGCGTAAGCATGCCAGTTGACTGTAGAGAATCCATGGCCTGTCCAGAGTTTGCTTCATACTATTGGTGTGTTCCTCTTACAATCTGCACCTGTCTGGCAAATACCTGGGAAGTGACACCATTAAATACCGACAAGGAATTGGGTTTAGGACCCCACATCCTTCAGCTGAGTCATGCTAATGCATACCTATTATTCTATCAACTTTCTAAGGTTGTAAGTGGAATATGTGCTTTCTGTCCCTATCAGACCTCTCAAACAAGTGGGGACAAATTTCAACGTTATCAGGGACAAGTCAAGAAACACTCAAGGACAATCAGGGACACTTTTAAAATATTAGTGCTATTAACTTGAAACATTGACAGAATCAGAGCATGTGAATTAATACACATTTTCTGAAGTAAAAGGAGTTTATAACACTTAATTATTGTCAATTCAATTGTGTAATTCACCACCTTTCCTCCAAAAGTCACTAGTTTTAGGAGGGATTAAGAGGGATAGAGTTAAAATTTGAGTCAAAATCAGGGACGTCCCTGAAAATCATGGACAGTTGACAGGTAAGGTCCCTATTTGTTCCCCCAACAGTTTA
>NC_056727.1:293530159-293602659 GCF_019279795.1 Protopterus annectens | reverse complement strand
CATTGCCGTAGCAGGCAGATCACAAGAATGATTCCATGTGTGAGAAAGTCCTCACATTTGATTTTTTGAGAACAGCACTGACTTCGGACATTGTACACACTTCTGCGTTTTAGCAGTTTCATCCCTTCACTCTTATGCACAACCTATTATTCTGTCTACTGTTGAGGTTCGTAGGGGTACTTTCATGTTATTTATGTCTGTGAAAGGAATGAGTGTGTTACAGGGAATGCACTTCTACTTATAGATGTATGCATGTGTGTATGTATATATACTTATAACAAACTCGCTATCCTTCACGAGGCAGGCCAATTAATACCAGGCCATCCAACCCTGACATGTCTGGATCCATTATTTCATACCCATAGTTCCTCCACCCCACCCAAGTTTGACATACATGCAAACCATCCATCTTCTGGTTGGTATCACAGCCATAACACACCTCCACACATTGCTCTCTCCCCAGTGTTAGGGGCCCTACATGTATGTTGTCCCAACCCATGTATTATCAGGCTCTCCCACCATTTAGTCCTTGAACATACCTGCCCTTGCTTGTGTAATGGTCAGAGGTCCAACCATCCTAGCAATTTTTGGGTAGTCCCACCAGGGACTACCCTGTGATTGTTTGCAAAGTAGACTTAGCAGATTGGCAATGTTACTTCCACTAGTAGTATCCTGCCTGTGCTGTGAGTAGCAGTGCTTTGCTCACCCCTCCCAGCTGGGTATGACATACACTGACAGCACTAAATAATACTGGAGTTGGTGTTGATTCCCTTCTCATTCTTTTTGTATGCTTTATTGTTACAACATTCATTCTTCATATATATATATATATATATATATATATATATATATATATATATATATATTACATATCTGTACATACACATGCACATACATCTACATAATTATATACATTTCCTATGCTGGGCACTGCTTACACCTACGCAAGCGCATTCAGATTTGCTTACTGGTACTTATATATGTTTACTACTGCATATTTGTGCTTACTCCTGCTTACTAGTGTCTTATACATTATTACACTACCACTTTGATTGCATGACATTAGTTAAACATTTCATGCAGTACTCCAGTTCACATTTACATGTTATTATGTACGTTATACAGCAAAACGACATTCCACATAGAAAATGATATATGCTATAGTTGGCCTTGAATCGTGCATGCCTGCTCATTAGGCAGATGCTCTAACCATTACACTATTGACGTTAACGTTAATTCCGCATGTTTTTCTCTTTTTAGTTGATTTTGATGTGTAAGCTACACTAAGCAGGGGGCAGCAATGCGCAAACACACTGCACTTCGCTTACACTTTTGATATTGAAGCAATACAAATGTAAAATAGGGACACGGGGAATCTAATTATGAAAGTTCTAGGGACGGGGCTCTACATTCCGCTACATGCTTGTGTGTTTACTACTTTGATTTTATTTCAGTGTTTGTGGACACTCTTGTATGCTTAGCATACATTTCAGTATCCACGGACACTAAATTAATTGCTTACTATTAGAGGCGGGCTCTAATAGTAAGCATAGTAGGTTATGCAACTGTGGGGACTTGTTTCTACCTCTGTAAAGAAGCACTTGAACATGCCTCCTGCACTCGCACATGTTTCCTGTGCATGTCAAGGGTGTGCGCCCTCATAAATATTCATATGGTGCTGCTGCACCATCTGTAATGAGGACGCTTGGTGCAAGGTTAAAACCGTCCTTGCGCCGAGCTTCATGAATCCCGGGGGATGTTGTGGGTCTGTGATAATATGGAGTTGCATGACATATCAGCCATGTTTTGTGAGTTGCATATTAGTGTCATGAGCCACGCTTCAGGTTGCATTTGTCATCGCTTGCTTGAGGTTGTATTAGGCATCACCTGGAAAATGTGAGTGGACTGATGGCATTTAACACATTTGCTGGCTTGTTTGTGCAGCCTGGCAGTGGTTTGGAGTGAGATGACCAGTAAGATGCTCCTGTGGGACACTACTCAAATCACTGGTATAGGTTGGATGTGTGCCAGATGTGGGGTTCAGGAGAACTAGCCTGGCTGACACACAGATACATTGTATATAATTCCTGTTAATATACCAGTATCCATGTGGATAAAGCAGGGCTTTGATGATGAAGTGGGTGCAATCAATTGTCCCTAGAACCTCAGGGAAATGGCCTATTTCATAGACCTCCTGCATAGTGATAGTTCTGTCCTCTACAGTCCCTGGGAACCACTTCTCTGCATGCTGCAGGATGACATCAAGCATCTGGAATAGTATTCATGAGACTGATGCCTGGGAAGCACTCATCATATCCCATAATGGCTGTTAGAAGGTACCAGTAGAAAGTATGGTCAATGCTATGCATATGTTAGTGTCCACGGGGATTGATATTCCAGACATTTTCTAAGATTCCATGTAAAAATGATACATATCTACAATTTTTTTAGGGGAGTCCCTGGTGATCTAGTGGTTAGGATTCAGTGCTCTCACCGCCACAGCCTGGGTTTGATTCCCAGTCAGGGAAGCTTCAAGTTCTGTCTACACCCACATAACAACATTGAGCTATGCCCCTGTCACATAGGAAGTAGTACAACAGGTGCGGTCATCTCCATCTGTGAAGTGGAGTGAGACATTATGCACTATCATGGACATTTGCTGCAAGGATGGCTCCCAAGCAAATGCTGTTTTGCTAATGTAGATGTGTTTCTAAGCATCTGAATATGGTCAGTTTCTGTGTTCACTGAGAAATGATGGTTTACAAACTTGGTGCCCAGATCAGCTCATCTCAGTTTTTTATACTTTTCTGAATTACGTCACCAAAATGTTTGCCCTCATTTGCATTCACAGTTACTCTCATTTCAATTTTGCTGCTCAACTGCATATCATTATATGGCCATTTGCGTGTCCACCCAGCATTACTGCAGCACAGGTTAAAACTGTATTGTCCAAGGCCAAGAATACAGCTTCCATGGGACCCGATAATATCCCTGGCTATGTTTTACATGAATTACAAAGCAAACTGGCACCACATCTGTGTTCCCTGTTCATTCACAGCCTCGTCTCAGGCTTTGTCCCTACTGAATAATGCACTGCTACAGTCATCCCTTTCCATAAAGGTGGAGTAACTACAGACCCTGAGAATTATCACTCCATTAGCCTGATGAGTCTGATATGTAAAGCTATGGAGCACATCATCATGGACCTGATTAACAAAGATATAGGTAATCTCCAAACTCTAGATTCCACAGAATTTGGCTTTGTGAAAGGGTGATTGTGCTTGCACAACTTGGTTGACTTCTTTGAGTCAGTCACCACGGCTGTGGATGAAGGTAAGGCAGTGCATACAGCCTACCTCAAGCTGGCCAAGGCCTTTGATACCATTCCTCACCAGGGAATTATTGATAAACTCACCAAATTAGGCATCAACCCCTGTATCACTAGGTGGGTTGCAAACTGGCTCACAAATAGAATACATATTGTGAAAGTAGCAGACTCCAAGTCAGACTACCAACCAGTCACGAGTGGAGTCCCACAGGGATTGGTCCTGGGTCCTCTCCTGTTCGGCATCTACTTCTCAGAAATCTAGGCCAACACAAAGGAACTCTGGCTGACCAAGTCTGCAGATGACTGCAAGCTGGGAGCCATTATTAACTCCCCAAGTGATGCAGACATCTTAAAGAAAGGCCTCACTGAATCCAATGGCTGATGTCGAAACCATGGCCTTAAGCTTAATGCCAAAAAATGCATTATCATCTCCTTTGGTAAAAACTCAGTTCCCACTAATTACAACATTGATGGGAGCTCACCGAACACTGAAGGTGTTATAAGAAATCTGGTGATGCAGGTTGATAGCAGCCTCACCTTCAACCACTACATTGCCACTGTGGTCAGAAAGTCCTTCTATATGGCACATCTCATTACCGAGGGTTTTGCATCCAGGAAGAAAGAGGTCATCGTCTCTCTCTCTCTCTCTCTCTCTACTCTTCCCTCATTAGACCAATCATTGAGTATAATGGCCCATTTGGCATGTACCTCACTAGACACCTTCAACAGCTGGAGAGGCCAGAGATGTACCTCACAAAGAGGATCCTAGGCATTAAACACATGTCCTACACAGACAGACTCAAAATACTCCAGCTATTGTCTGTCTCATATTGCCTACTTAGAGGCGATCTCTGCTTGACTTACAAAGCCATGGCTGACCCAGCTCTGTTAGAAATGCTACAGCTGAAGAAATCCCAATCCCTCTACACCACACACTCCAGAAACCTCAACCTCATTAACACAATCAACAGAACATGCTGGAGGGACAGTTTCCTCACTCAGAGACTGCCCTTGCTCTGGAATAGACTTCCCATACATGTCAAGCAGAGCACCTCGCTGTCCCTCTTCAAGAGAAATCTTGATGAGTGGATAAGTAATAGAAAGTTCACCCTGGGATCATTCCTGTGGCTGTACTTGATAGAGGCACTGGGAGCTAACATCAAGCGGCATTATGCCAGGGCACTTCTATGGGCTAGGCTTGTAAAGACTCCAGGGCCATTAGCCTAGTACACACCTATGAACCTATGAACCTATGATGATGACCATGCTTTTTTCCCATGTAGTTTGATTGTGCTCCATATGTCTCTTAATTAGCCCCACTGTGCCCATCACAGCTCATCGTACTATTTCTTATAGTGCAGAATGCTACCTTTTTTCTGAATTCTGTCCTCAAGAGTAATTTTGTTACTTATGCCTTGCCCAGTACAGTCCTTAGTTATGTAAGGCTGCCCCAAAAAATGTCATCACACTGAAAGGGGCTATGGGTGTAAAAATGGAAGTATAAAGGTACAGTAGGCATGACTAAGTTAACAGTCTCTTGCAGAAATATCTATAAAATACATTTATACAAAACATACCCCCATATAAACCTAAAATTCATCTTAATCTCATTAGTCGGATAGACTCCTTTCGGAAATTGTTGTACCAAGAAGTATGAAAGTCACATGTGGTGCTTTTGCTGCTACTTCTTTAGTTTGGGAACCAAACTGATGATCTAAGTTTTGTGAGACATCACCCTAACCTATGCACCATTCCACTAACCAAACTTAAATTCATTCTTTCAGCTTTATTTTATGGCAATACAAAGGTACTTTTCTAGAACTGTTCTAGGTGTATGGATTAAATTCATAGATTAGTACTAGACTAACTTCCCTTGTGGGCCATGTTTAGCCTAGCCAATTACCCCTTGTGAGAATCAAACCTGCATCTTGTGTCAAAAAGGTAAACACCTTAACCATTATGCCAACCTCCCACACTTTTAAATATCCTTTACTGACTAGGTTAGTCCCATTAGGCTAGTAGTGTCTTTTTAGAGTAGACTCTTGGTGGCATTTATACTACTAGGAGAGGTTTGACCAGGACATTGGGGAGCTTCCCTTTACTTTTCTCAATAGTTCAGGTGAATCTCACAGCACATACCATTAACAAAGACAGATGGTGCCTCGGTTTAACATCTAATCTAAAGGACAGCACACTCAAGAGTTCAGTACATCCCTTTATAGTGCACTGTAATATCAGCGATCCATCCACGTGGTGGAGAGCAGAACTCACAGCCCTCCTCACCAAAGGCAAGTAAGCTTCCTGTTGTGCTACAAACATTGCTGTCCTTCCTTCTAGCAGCACAGTTTGCAGCTCTGGTGACTCCACTGACATCCATGTTTTCCTCACAGCTTATCATCCTTTGCTGCAAGATATCAGTAACATTCTTTTCAGTACAGGGTTCCATTAAATTAATGATTTATTATCTAACTCTGTTGCATTAATAGGTGCCCTCTTGACTCTAAGCAACAAGTTCAAACATTTCTCAATGATATATATCATGAAAAGTGCCTGTCTGTCAACCTATGTCTTCTTTTAATACATAGAGAGTCCAGAAAAGATTAACATGTTCCTCCCAGAATGATAATCACCTTAAATTTGTCAGGAAGTTTTGCATTTTAGTTGATAGCTCTTTTGCTTATATGCCCATTCAGTTATGACTGCGCTTTGGTTTGGCTTGCAGCAGAACTTTCTGTACCTTATTAGTAATTCTGGCTTATTCTTACATTACATGTTATGCTTAAGTGAGCTTAACATATCAAAAATGTTTATGCTGGTTTCTTAACTTTTTGTCTAGTTCAAATTTCTTGTCATTATTAAACACCAGAGATAATACTCTTGCCCTAATAATTAAAAATGTAAAAAGTAGAACATAAAAAGTCATAGCCATTCAGATGCCACATAGCTGAAACACTGGTATGTCCTTAAGGGGTCATGTGCAGGGTCTATATTATGATATCGCACACTCAGAAGAGCGAACGACACATAATCGACCCCATGTAAGCTAAAGCTTACAATGTCGAAACCTCAGAACAGCGATTTTTTTCCAAGGGAAAAAAAATCATTGTTCCGAAAAAAAAAAACCTGTAAAACATTACATAATGTGGTGGGCTTTGCCTCCCACACTCCGCCTACTTAAATACAGTGCCGAAAAGGCAAAGTAGCAAAAGCGCCCAAACTAATTATTTCCCAGGGAAAGAATTTGTTGAAAAGCCGCTTCGCTACTTTGCCTTTTCGCGCTTTTCAGTTCGACAAAGACACATTTGACAACCTGCGTCTGTGACAGCATAACAGGGAGCCCATGTACATGGGTCTATGTTAAATCATCAAATTAAAATTTCAGCAAATGGCTAATACTAAAATTTTAAACATCAAAAGTTTAAATTACCTAACATAATTGTCTTCAAAAATAAAATCATAGAACAGCCATAGTTGGCCAACAACCAGGAAGTACCACAATGTGTAAGGTAAGCTAAACAAACCCAATTTATAAATTTGCCCATTCCCTACTGTAGTGCGATCTTGGAGTTGGTATATATAGTTAGGAGGGGTTTGGGGGGTGCAGATCCCCACACACATTTTCGGGGGTGAGGTGGGCGGAGCACCCCACCTTGGTTGACAAGGTGCTCGTCATCATCGGATATTCACGATGTTGGTCATCTATAGCCATTCAAAGATTTTATTTTTGAAGATAAGTGTGGTAATTTAAACTTTCAATGTTTAAAGTTTGATTATTAGCCATTCGCTGAAATTTTAATTTGATGACTGAACATAGACCCCATGTTCATTTATCACATGGGCCTCCACTACAGGTTATTACACACTGAAAACTTTAACTTGGCAAGGTCATTCTTGCAGTTTTCCCTGATTTATTTGACTGTGTAACCTTTTTCCCTTTACTTGAATTATGGAGAGTTCTTATACACCACTGTTAATGTAGCATTAAAGAATTTTCCTTGTCCATGTAGAACTGGGAATTAAACTGTAGCCCTGCATATTACTTCATTGTTTGCACCTTCATTGAATGATCATTTTATGCATATTTCCCTTGTTTTTTATGGATGATAACAAATGTGAGGATGTCTTTGTAAAAGTTTATAAAAATGTTAGCACTACAGAAATGCAGAAAGTTCTGCTAAATAACTGGCATATGGAGCTGGTTTCCTGTGACTCTGGGCAGCTTTCACCTTGAATCAGAAATAAGAGGAAGAACATGAGAAGAATACTGTGATACCTCAGATGTGGTACTAGAAGTGCAGTATATTCTTGAGAATGTTGTTTTCCATTAGCCATAACCAAGGAAAATAATTTTAATGTATAAAGTAATGTGCTGTTTTAAGGTTCATTTAACCATAGGACTAACCTGCATGTTAGGTGTCTCCTTGGGCAGTTGCTGACATATTAGTAAATGGACTATATCTAGCATTCACTTTTGTGGGTTTGTGTTTTGTGGTCAAATATGAGGTCTAGGATAATACTGAAAGAATTCAAAGATCACACTAATTGTAGGATATGATAGTCATTTGTCAAGGATGATTAGATAGCGGCAGAATAAATAATATTATTACATCCTTCCCATGGCTTTGTCTATTTAGTCTTGAAATCTTCCATTATTCTTTATTTGCATATGCATGAGTGTGTGTGCCTGCATATTTTTTTTCTAGGAAACCTGATGGCTGTGGGATAATTGTTTTGAGATTCTGCTGAAGACAGAAATAGTTTAGCTGCTGACATAGTGGCAAGTAATTTCATTCATGCTTAAAAGAAATATGCTTAGCCTGTCTGTTTCTCTCAAGTAAAATGCTAAACAACTTGCACATAATTTCATTATGGTAAATGGATGGCTTCTGTCTTATAATCTTTCAATCATCACATCCAGGGCTAAATCTGTCCTTTTTTATGTAAGTGCTGCATTAGGTACAGAGTTTGATTCTCCCACTTGACCCCTTTCCTTTCTACTTAATGCAGATAGCTCCAAGATCACAGCATCTGTAGGAAAGGGATTTTCCCCCACTGCATGCATTCCCATCCTCTACATAATATAATCAACTCCATAGTCATTGTATCTCAGGGAATCTTGAGGAAAGGGATATTGATCCCACTGTAGCCCATTCCCCTCCTTCCTAAAATAATTAATTATATGGTTACTGTATCTTCCCCCACAACACCCCTTTCTACTCCTATTTAATAAAATCAGCTTCAGTGGTTTTGGGTGGTATGTCATTCACCACCACACATTCTTTCAGACACAGACCCACACACATAGACTGAGACAAATATACCCCAGATTGCAGCCCCCCACCCCCCACACCCACCCACCCACACACACACACACACACACACACACACACACACACACACACACACACACAAACACACACACACATGCACACATGCACACTTGCACACTTATACACAAATTTATGCTTTAAAAAGCAGTTAGCAAAAATGGTTCTATCAAGTTCTCTGAAACATGTTTCAAAAGATTTGACAATCAGACTGCTTTTTCCTGCTAGCTCAATAAGTTTAACTCACATTCCCTTTATATAATTTAAATCACTCATATTGTACATTATGATTATTAAACATATGCCATAGTTCATATGTAGCTGCCAAGCATGCAGTCCAGAAGAACACTGAGGCACCTATAACAATTTCTCCAGATCACTGCCTAGATAAGTGACTTGCTCAGAATAGTCAAGCGAAAACTTCTTCTTTCAGCTTTTCCCAGTTAGAGGTTGCCGCAGCGGAACTCTGGCCCACTAATGATTGGCAGTAGATTTTTACAGTGCCAAGGTGCCAGCCCAACACTCAAACTTCAACAAAGGCACACCCATTCACGCATGTCTTTCAAATGCCACTAGACTGCAGGGAGGACATACAGGACACAGAAGGAGCTCCAGCCGAGAATCGAACAGGAGAACCTCTTGCTGTGAGGTGACAATGCTACCGCTGCACCACTGCGACTTAATAGTCAAGTGAAAACTAGATAATCTAATTCAAGGCTACAGACAGCAACTTTTTAATAGCACATAGCCTTCATTTTCTGAATGAATTGCCAGACTATTCTGCAGTTATGATTTCTCTTAGATGCTGCTGTCAAAAGCTGTCTGCCATCTGCACTGTCCATTTCTGTTATTGCAGATTTTTTACAAACAGAACACACTTTAGTGAGCCTAATATGACTATATAGTCAGAAAAAAAACAACACAAATAAGTAAGTTTACAAAGTTAGATTTTGAAAGACCTAATTTCAGTATTGTGTTTATATACATATCCTGTGCACACTAAGGGTACAGAGATAGTTACACTTTTAGAATTTTTGCTAGGCTGTGCTGAGCTAGGCAGATGTCCATGCTTAAGTGTGTATGTATATATGTATATATGTATGTATGTATTTATTTATTGTTAACAATACCAGATGCTAAGATGGGGGGGGGGGGGGGGCAGAAAATAGTAAATTATTTGCAAGACGCGCACAGATCTGACTGAACCATTTAGGCACAACTTCTGTCTACTTATAAATGGTCATATATGAATGTCCGTATGTACAAGTACTAAAATGGTGACAAACAGGATAATGACCTGAAAAGTTATTCCTGGAAGAGATAGAAGAGTTACCACGGACTCTACATGCATATGGATAGAGCATTCACTCCACAGCTATAAACTTTATCAAGTTCTGTCCCACAATGGATACTATCTTGATAAAAAAAAATAGCCCCTCCCCAACTGATTTGCTTTATCCAGGACTGTCAGATAATGGTCTGACCATTGGTTTGGGGTAGGTCCCTCCAGAATGATCACTTATCTAAAACAGCTATTTCATCCATGCCACACAGTCCCAGCCATCACTGTCAGAGCTGAGGTAATCTTACCTTAAAAATAACAAAAGTTAATGGTAGCCTTTCCATCAAATGCCACCAAAATGTCTGTTATATATAACACCATGGACAGTACTCCTAAGGACTCAGAAAGATACAGTCAAGGTGATGTGACATTTATAACTATGTTTAGAGTATATGTCCATTGACATTTGACAGATAATGGATACTATTACATCAAGGTATACGAAGCAACTTTTAGGATGAGCCAAGACTCATTTACAACTCTCAGTGGGTGCACTCTTCAAGTACAAAAGCCTGACAGACTGTGTCAGATACAAAAATCTGTGATTACCAAGTAACATAACCCTTTGTCACAATGTACAAGACTTAATTTTAGTTTCATTTTGAAAGAGTGATAGGATAGGATCAGGAAAAAAGTCAGATTAGGTTAACCTACTTGATAAGTGCTTGTATGACCCTTCCATATTCATCAGCCTCCTTCAATACCACAGCAGTAAACAACTGCTTCCTGATGTCAATGAGTCCTTAAATACCATAATTAACAGGTAGATATTCCTATGGCAAACAGCCATGAAATGCATTTAAACTATAAGGAATGATCATTTTTCTTTGGATGCATATTGACTCTTACAAGCAATGCACAAAGGCTTAGAAAACTAGTAGCTGTGCTTAAGTAAAGAGCAAATGTTGCACTCAGAGTAATGACAAAAGGTGCAGTAGTGTTTTTCTCAATTGTGACTTACCTCACAGGCATTCACCCACATACACACACACACACGCACACAGGCACACACACACGCACACACACACACACACACACACACACACACACACACACACACACACACACACACACACACACCTATCCTATCTCCTAATTAAACCTCCTACTGCAACCTTCCAGGCAGACACACACTCACACACACACACACACACACACACACACACACACACACACACACACACACACACACACACACACACACACAAAACCAACAATACCTGTCTACTAAACTCTCTGACACTTATCTGTACTGAGGCAGGTAAACATGAGCTTTTGGCCATGTTCATTAACATGAGCAGCTGTGAGCAGACATTTATTTGTTTTATTTTATTTATTTATTAACATTTGTTGACCGGGAAAGTCCACTGGGTCAGAAACCCATTTTCAGTGGAGGCTTGGGGAGAAAAGCTCCACCAGTATTACAAAGTTGACAAAAAAGAGACAAAAACATAGTACAGTTCAACATTTGGCAATTTGTTAACTACAGTACAAAGTTGACAAATTTTTAGCCTAAATTGTTCAAAATTTTTAGCATAAATTTACAGATCTTACAGGTAAGGAGACAAAAACATAGTACAGTTCAACACTTCATAGGGTTTACAAGAATATGCATTAGGAGTCTTAAAATTTGAAATTGTAGGGATTTTAAAGAGTATTATCTGTAATCAGAGTAAAGTAAAATGGATAGTAGGTACATTGAAGGTATTAAAGAGTGGTTATTATAAGTTCTGCCATCCTAATAGTTAATTAACGTGCTGTTTTAAGGTGGTTTGTTTGTATGGCAGGTACAGGATGGATTACTTAGATAATGTGATTTTAGAGGTATCTTAAAGGATTTTGAGTGGTCAATTTGGGTTATTCCAGATGGTAGGTTGTTCCATAGTTTAGCTATAGTATGAGAGTACAGACATTGTCCAGCTCTTTTACTGGGTTTTGTTACAGTTAGCATGAATCTGGAAGAGGACCTTAGTGCTCTTGTAGGGGTATATGTTTGTAGGATTGAGTTGAGTGCTGGGCAGTCATTAGGTTTGAAGATTAATTTGTGGGCTAAGGTTAGTTGGGTATATTAGAGATTGTGGGAAAATTCTAGCCATTTCAGCTCAGTCAGGGCCTGGCAGTGATGAGAACGGTACTGTTTATTAAATTTGGCTATTTTATAGTAACAGAATTGTAGTTTGTTGCTAAGGGTTGAGTGAAGGTTAGTAAATGTGGCACTACCATATGGAAGGGAGGGAATGAGTAAAGCATTGTCACGTTTTGTTTTGGTGTATTTATCCAGGTAAAGCTTATGGTGGTAAAGTTAATTTGAAGTGTGATTTCTTAATTGCATTAAGGATATGTGGTTCATAAGTTAGTTTATTGTCTATTGTTATTCCAAATAGTTTGGCTGTTTTCACTAGTTCTATTTCTGTACCATCTTTAGCATGGATTTTGAAGTCAGTGTCAGGTGATTTTGTACAGAAAACTAAAAGTTTAGTCTTTTGGGGGTTTAACATAAGTTATGCATTAATAAGCCAAGATTCAATAGAAGTAAAGGCCTTTTGTGTAACTGTGAGGAGATCTGAGAAAATGTTGGATGCGGATATTAGTGTAGAATCATCGGCATATTGGATGAGGCTTTGGATGTGGGGAGCTTTGTGAAGATCATTGATAAAGATATTAAACAGTAGTGGTCCTAAGAAGGATCTTTGTGGTACCCCTATGTTATTAGCTTGGTAATTAGGTTGTACATTAAGCCATCTTACTGACTGTTCTCTGTTTTGTAGGTAAGAGGTGAACCAGTTAAGTGATTTTGGGGAGCAACCTAATTTTGATAGTTGAGTTAGTAGCTTAGTATGTGACACTGTGTCGAAAGCTTTAGATAGGTCTAGTAAGATTACTGAGGTAGGGTGACCTGCATCTATGGCTTTGTTAACTGTGTCAGAGAAAGAGAGGAGGGCAGTGATGGTGCTATGCCCTGGATGCAACCCATGTTGTGTAGGGGATAGCAGAGCATTATCTGAGAGGTGTTTAAGTAGCTGTGTGTGAACACATTTTTCTAGGATTTTTGATAGTGGAGAGAGTATAGAGACAGGGCAATCGAGAGGTCATGGGAGTTTCCACCTTTGTGTAGTGGTGTAATAATGGATGTTTTCCATAGATGAGGAACATAAGATTCAGAAAGACAGTGATTTATGAGAATGATAACTGGGTATGCAATTGCAGTATCTACTATGTATATTCATATTTATGTATATTCTGGGGGAAGATTATCTGCAGAAAGTGAGCAAGGTTTGAGTTTTTTTAAGAATTTCAAGATCAGAGAGGTGGGCACTGGTTGGTTGTAAAGGAGTAGGCTGATGGAGTAGTGGTATTATCTACAGTGGAGGGGGTGTGTTTGGTGGGTAGTGGGTGGCTTGAGTTTAGGTCAGGTGGGCAGTCTCTGAGAAGCTTTTGAATGGCAGAGATGAAATGGGTGTTAAAGTCTTGGGAAATTTGTTGTGGAGTCTTTTCTCGTGCAGGGGATGGATTTTGTATGGTGCCTGGATTGAGTAGAGTGAAGACAGACCTTGAGAACTTATTTGGATTGTTACATGAGGTAGTTAGTTTTGAGGAAAAATAATCCTTTTTATCCTGTATCACTAGCTTTTTTGCTTTGTTACAGAGTTGTTTGTAGTGGAGTTGTCTGTGTTTTGTTCTATCTTTAAGCCATAATTTCCAGGCTTTGTTTCACAGATAGATAGTTTGTTTGGTTTGGTTTGGTTTGTTAACCAGGGGGCATGATTAGGTTTAGTCCATTTAATATGCATTGGAGCTAAGCTGCTGAGAGTGTCTAAAAAAAGTTTGTTGAAATAGTCAACAGCCTCTTCTAAGGGGGGTGTGTTTAGTGGATACCAGTTTTGAGATTTTAAAATGCTTATAAACTTGTTTTGGTCAAAGTGCTCAAGATTCCTTGAGGTTCTATACGAGTGTATTTTGATTGTTTGAGTGTGAGTCCTGTAAGTATATGCTGGAGGTGGTCACTTAGTATGTTTGGTAGGGTGCCTGAGTTTGTGTAATTTTGAGGGTGGGTTACTAGTATCCAGTCTAAGGTTGATTTAGATTCTGTTGACAGATTGTGGGTAGGAGTGGTGATGAGTTGTGTGAAAATATGTAGGTTTATACTATTTGCTGGAGAGGGGGAGACTAAGTTTAACCAATTAATGTTGGTTTGTTTGTGTCTTTCGGCTTTTCCTGGTTAGGGGTCACCACAGCAGAACTCCGGTCCACTAATGATTGGCAGTAGAGTGTTACGTGCTGGCTTGCCGGGCCTAACGCACAATCTTCAACTAAGGAACGCCCGTTCACGCATGTCGCCACACAGAAGACGCTCTGAGAATCGAATGGGCAACGTCTAACTGTAAGGTGACAATGCTACCGCAGCACCACCACCGCAGTATATAACCAATTAATGTTGGTGTCTCCTAGAATTATAGTTTCCTGTGATATATTTTGATTAATCCAGGATAGAAAGTCTTCGAGTATGTAGCTATTTTGGGCTGGGGGTATGTAAATTATTGCTATACATATGTGTTTGTTGCAATTTATGTTGAGGGATATGAGAAGGAGTTCTAGGTTTCTAAATGTGGGGAGGGTGTTTGTGCAGGTTGCTATTTGCAGTGTGTTTTGATAGATTAATGCTACACTGCCACCCTTTTTGTGAATTCTATCTGAAAGAATGATGTTATATCCTGGAGGGAGAATTTCGGTATCTGCAATATGGTTTTAGTCATGTTTCAGTTACTGCAATAATATTTGGGATATGGGTAGTTAGCCAGGCATGAAATTCAGTAATTTTATTGCAAATACTGCTTATGTTTATTGTAATTAGGTGGAGTGCTTGGTCAGTTGGGTTAGTGGTGGATATAAGAGGGTTGGTTGCGCCTGAATATGGGTGGATATCTCCACATTGTATTAGTGAGTGAAGTAGATAAAATATTGTGTGAGTTTGCTGTCTATGGAAGATGGGCTTATTGGGTTGTAGCAGACATAATTTAAATTTGGGGGTAGGAGGTAGTAGTTTTGGTCTGTCTGAAGTAATTGTACAACATACAAGTAGAGAGGGAGAGATGTTTGAGTAGCTATGTTTGTTTAGATTTAAAGGAAGGGTTTGTGTGCAGGAGGAAGATGGTGAGGGGAATATGGTACCTTGTATGGGGGTGGTTTGTATTAATAGGATTAGAATTAATATTTGGGTCATGCAGGAAATAAAACATGACACGTGTTGAGTTGTGGTGACTGATGAGGCCATACTGAGAGAAGATTTGTGTGGGTGAGAATGATGGGGTGGGTCTTACTGTTTGTTAATGGTGGAGGGGGTTAATTGGATGATGAGGGAATGGGAGGGGCTAAGGAGAAAAATAAATCTAATGAAAGTGGGGGTTGGAATGAGGGTAGGGTAGGGTAGGGGAGCAAAGTGAGCCCGAAGTGGGGATGAGCCAGACAGCCAAAAAGCAGAAAAACTAATAGAGCTACAACAGCTATTAAAGCTATATAAAAAAATGATCTCCAATGTTCAGAAAAACACAAGTGTGAAAGGCAGAGATACCACTCATGCACTTTATGTTTTCTGTTGAGTGTGAGCTATTAGCTTTTTACCAGAGAGTCCTTAACATGGAGTCTGTAGTTAAACAGAAGGACTAGTGGGCTACAAAATATATGGCTATATACTATGGAGGGGTACCTAACAGCATAGAAAGGGTAGGGAGAGATGCTAGCAGACTAAGCAATAAGGGAAAAGCATGGCAACAAAAAGTAGTGCAAGTACTGGTCTAAACTCTACAATGAGGATTGCACGTACTTACCAAGTATAAGGAGAAGTACAGTGGTTAAGTAGGGAAGACTTATACCTGCTGAGAAAGGGAGTGACCAAAGGTGTACTGAGGCTACTCTGCAGCAAACTTCCTAAAGTGAAAGGGGTATCTTTATACTAGAAAAGTTTAAAACAGCTAGACATACATAGTTATAGTGACCAATTAGTGATTCAGTTTTAGAAGGTCACCAAATATTCTGTCGGAAGCCTGGTCATATTTTCAGTTGAAACCGCCGAGGGTAAGATTTGGCTGGGACAGTTAATGTCCTCTAGGTGTAGGGTGTACTAAAGGAGAGTGGAGCAAACAATGTGAATTGTTAACAAAATGTAACTTTAGGCGGCTAAACACATGCTAGATATAAATATAAATACGTCCACTTATTCTTTGTGTTGAAAATAAGACACTTACCAGCTCAGTTATAAGATAGAGTGCTCCTTCAAGCTACAGTTCAGCAATGTACAGTACTAGCCTTCATATATAGGTACTGTTTCACATCCACAATGTTTCACCTTATGCAGTTCCCTCAAAAGTGTAATAACAGACTAGAGTAAAATGCAGTAATACTTTACAATTCTAACTGAGTCATTCTATATGTGAAAAACAGCGCTATTAATTTCTAGTAGAATGTCATGTTAACAACACAGAAAAATACTTTTTTACTTAATAAGTATTGTATAATTTTAACTGTGTCGTTTAATATGGGTAGAAGCGGCTCTAATGAATTCTGGCAGAAAGTACAGTTAACAACACAGAAAACAGGTATCTACAGTGCCCCACCAGATATCTTTGTGTAAATATAACCTTAGACAACAGTCGTCTATCAATGAAAGCTCTTAGTCGATATGCTATGATTAAGAATTCTAGGTGTTGACTAATTCATTTAAGACAATTCATACATCTCTGCATCATTGCTAAGTATGTTCTTATATAAATACATACTATGCCACAATTCTTAACTAAAGCATGTAGGCAATAATATCATTCATTTGAGGCTTGAACAGTTCTTATGAGTAAGATATACACTTGTAATACACCAAAAATGAAGTTATGCATCGAAAATGAGAATAAGTATTATTAAGAAAACACTTACAGGGAGACACGCTGCAGAGGTAGTGTTCCATACATGAAGATAGAAGGGATTTAAAGATGGCACTATGGGGTGGGCAGAAATTAAGTAATCTCAGCTAATCAGTTATTGGAAGCAGTGTGAGGGAAATGGGAGGGAATCCTGCAGGAAATGATAAGAATGTGTGAGCTAGAAAGAGACGGACAGCCGAAAAGCAGAAACACTAATAGAGCTACAAAAACTATAAAAAACTATATAAAAAACTATCTCCAATGTTCAGAAAAATGGAAGTGAGAAGGACAGAGATACCTTTCATGCACTTTATGTTTTCGGTTGAGTGTGAGCTATTAACTTTTACCAGAGGGTCCTTAACATGGAGTCTGTAGTTAAACAGAAGTACTAGTGGGCTACAAAATATATGGCTATATACTATGAAGGGGTACCTAGCAGCACAGAAAGGGTAGGGAGAGATGCTAGCAGACTAAGCAATAAGGGAAAAGCATGGCAACAAAAAGTAGTGCAAGTACTGGTCTAAACTCTACAATGAGGATTGCACGTACTTACCAAGTATAAGGAGTACAGTGGTTAAGTAGGGAAGACTTATACCTACTGAGAAAGGGAGTGACCAAAGGTGTACTGAGGCTACTCTGCAGTGAGCTTCCTAAAGTGAAAGGGCTATCTTTATACTAGAAAAGTTTAAATGAGCTAGACATACATAGTTATAGTGATCAATTAGTGATTCAGTTGTAGAGGGTCACCAAAAATTCTGTCGGAAGCCCGCTCGTTGTATTTTCAGTTGAAACTGCAGAGGTTATGATTTGGCTGGGACAGTTAATGTCCTCTAGGTAGAGGGCATAATAGTTATAATGACCAATTAGTGATTCAGTTGTAGAGGGTCACCAAAAATTCTGTTGGAAGCCTGGTCATTGTATTTTCAATTGAAACCGCCGGGGTATGATTTGGCTGGGACAGTTTATGTCCTCTAGGTGCAGGGAGTAAGGGGAGACATGCTGCAGAGATAGCGTTCCATACACAAGGATAGAAGTGATTTAAAGATGGTGCTAAGGGGCATGTTAATTTATGCAATCAAATGAGTCTCTGAATTGCTCAACTGTATAAATGTCTTTTAGCAGGCAGTTTTGGAGGAGACCAATTCGCTAATTACTATATGCCGCTCCTTAAGAATGCCTCATTAAAATTTAGTATGGCCACAGAGGCTGGTGGTGCTGCATGTCTTCATGGTACAGCACTGTGGTAGTGCTGTCTCTGAATATGGAATGATTACCACAAGGTGAACTCCTCATGTATAGCTCATGGCAACATTTCCTAAGTAGTCTTTCCAGTACCTGAATAAATTATCTGTTGAATGGAATATAATTGCTACAGTCATGCTAAAGAGCAAGCTCATGCTCTGGCACAGGCACACACACACACCTGAAACTGCTTATGCTAGAACTCATTCTGGATAGAATAATCTCAGAACTACTGCTCTCAAGCTAAATGAAAGACAGGACTTCAGAATGAGGAACAGAGTCATGGATAAAAATGGACATCTCACCAAATACAGCTTGTTCGAAACATTAGGAATAGTGAAAGGTAGGCTTACTTCTCCTCTGCTCACATTTTCACAAAATGTCCATTTTTGTTTCATATTTTGGTCTGTTCCTCATAAGATTTGTGGCTTTCTAGCAAATCATTGAGGATTAAAGTCACTAGATAATGGCATACTTTTGAGTTTCGGATTTCATATCCTTCAGAAAATGCATGCCAATACAAATCCTAATATTATAACACCTTTCAAAGTTTATAAATGTAATAATTTAAATTTGTTGCTGAATTTGGCCCTTTTGCCCACCATTATTTTTGGATTTGTCTAGATTTCCTGCACTAAAAAGGTTGAAAGGTATGAAGCTAAGTAGTTATGAGTCCTGTTTACAAAAGCTGAGCGAAGGCATATGAACAAAGAAAAGATGACAGGTTTCACTTTGGGAAAAAGAAATAAGAGAGAGAGTTATTTCTAAAGGAAATAGTTGTCAAATACCTAAATGTGAAGTTTAACTTTAGTTATTGGAAAAATAAGGGAATCATTCTCAAGGAAAAAAGCTGTCAGATAACTAGATGTGAGTAGAAAAATGGATCTAAGAGCTAGTAGTTAACCATGGGAGTGTGCAGATGAAAACATTTAGTAGACTTCTTTGTCAAGGTGACTGAAGTAACATACCCAAGAGGTCCCACTGATTTATCCTGTATATTATTCAGTAAGATATCTCACTGATACTCCAATAAGCACATGATTAACACAACAGCTAAGTAATATGCAGGATTCAGAGTTGCATCATGGGTAAATGACTGGTAAACTAACATTATTCAAATGAAAGTAATGCACTTTGAAGAAAGATGCGTTACAAAGTGGATGGCTACTGCCCTAAGTGCTGGAGAACTGTAGTGTTTTACATACGTGAAACAAATGTCTACTGGAACAGTACAGAGCGAATAGTTTGGGTAAGTGCTAAAAAAATACATAATGGGTAATAATGAGGAGGTTGCTGTATCACAGAACATTGTAGTGCACAAACATTGTAAAAGGAAACAAGCAGAGTTTACATAATATTGGGATGTACATGTATGTGAAGTACCTGCGAAAAGTCACCAGCTAACAAACAGGCAACAAGTGAGACCCACTTTAAGTATCAAGTACAGTGCAGCAGAACAGAGTTCTACACCTATGTAGAGGGGATGGCTCAGTCCAGCTAAAATGCTACAAGCTCTGTATCACAGGTTAAGTAAATACTCAGCACAAGGGACTCCCTATCATGGTAAGGTTTCATCATGTTAACATGGTACAATTTGTCCCCCACCTCCTGTCTGGTAGTTTTCCCATGTAGTTACCATCACTGATATTCCTTACCACTTTGAAGGGCCCTTCCCAAGCTGCCTGCAGCTTATTGTGTCTGACAGGAATGAGCACCATAACCTGCTGCCTCACAGCATACACTCGGGCTTGAGCATTCCTGTCATACCAGATGTTTTTTTGCTATTTGGCTGTTGACAGGTTCTCCTGGGCCAAGCCCATGAGCTCCATAAGTTTTGTCCTGAGGTTTAGGACATATGCCACAACAGACTCCTCGTGGGGTTCACACTCACCCTCCCACTCATCACAAATTAAATCCAAAGTCCCCCCTCACCCTATGCCCATACAGCAATTTAAAGGGTGAAAAACCTGTGGATTCCTGGGATACCTCTCTGTATGCAAACAGCAGACGGGCAAATATCTGTCCCAATCTCTCTTAAACTGGTCTGCAAATACCCATAGCATGGTGTTTAGTGTAGAGTTTAACCTCTCCACAAGACCATTAGTCTGGGGTGGTAGGGGGTGATCTTTAGTTGCTTCACCCCACAGCACTCTCACAGACAAGCCAGCAGGTCTGGCATGAAAATGTCACCTCTGTCAGTTAGTATTTCTCTCAGGATCCCCACCCTGCTCAAAATATCTAGCAAACCATTTGCCACCTTCTCTGCCTCAATGGAGGACAGAGCCACTCCCTCAGGGTATCTAGTAGCATAATCTACTACCATTAGGATATAATTCTTCCCAGTGGAACTTGGGTTACTCAGAGGCCCCACAATATCCATAGCTACCCTTTAAAATGGTTCCTCAATCACAGGCAAAGGCATCAAAGGAACTTTGATCATGTCTCCTGCACTGTCTACTTTTTGGCACTGCTCACAAGTTCTGCAGTACCCTGTTATGTCCCTTGCAATCCTAAACCAATACAAGTTCTGCATAATACATCTCTTGGTACACTTTATGCCCATATGATTTTATTTTTATAGAAATGTGTGTTCGGTAATTTAAACATTCGATGTTTAAAGTTCGATTATTAGCCATTCACTAAAATTTAATTAGATGACTGAACATAGACTGCTTGTGTATTTATCCCATGGGCCTCCACTATAGGTTATTACACATTGAAGATTTTAGCTTGGCTGTGTCTTTCTTGCAGTTTTCACCTACTGCTTTGACTGTGTAACCTTTTTCCCATTTCTTGAATTATGGAGAGTTGTTATCCACCACTGTTAATGCAACATTAAAGAATTTTCCTTGTCCATGCAAAACTGAGAATTAAATTGCAGCTCTGCATATTATTTTATTGTTTGCATCTTCACTGAATGATCATTTTATGCATATTTACCTTTTTGTTTATGGATGATTAAAAATATGTGGATGCCTTTGTGAAAGTTTATAAGAACAATTTTAGCACTGTAGAAAAGCAGGACGTTCTTCTGAGAATTGTATATGTTAACAAACTAGTATACAAAGCTGGTTTCTTGTGACTGGGCAGCTTTTACCTCAAATCAGAAATAAGAGGAAGCATTTGAGAAGAATACTCTGATACCTCAGGTTTGGTACTAGAAGGTGGTATATAACTGACAATGTTGTTTTCCATTAACCATAGCCAAGGAAAATAACTTAATTTTAATGTATAAAGTAATGTGTTGTTTTAAGGTTCATTTAACCATAGGACTAACCTGCATGTTAGGTGTCAGTCTCCTTGGGCAGTTGCTGACATATTAGTAAATGGAATTACTATATCTAGCATTCACTCTTGTGGGTTAGTGTTTTGTAGTCAAGTATGAGGTCTAGTCTAGGATAATACTGAAAAAAATCAAAGATCACACTAATTGTAGGATATGATAGTCATTTGTCAAGGATGATTAGATAGAGGCAGAATAAATAATACTATTACATCCTTTCCATGGCTTTGTCTATTTAGTCTTGAAATCTTCCATTTATTCTTTATGTGCATATGCATGAGTGTGTGTGTGTGTGTGTGTGTGTGTGTGTGTGTGTGTGTGTGTGTGTGTGTGTGTGTGTGTGTGTGCCTGATTTTTCTAGGAAACCTGATGGCTGTGGGATACTTGTTTTGAGATTCAACTGAAGACAAAAAGACTTTGGGCCGGATTCACAAAGGCTTGCACGGAGTGTAAGAGATGTGTAAGACTCCATGCAAGCCTCGCGATCCAGGAACAGCCAGAAACTCCGTGTAAGAGACCAGCTAAAACATCTCTTACATGGACTGGGTGTGGATATGCTAAATACCTCACTTGCAGCTGAAAGGCATGCAAATGAGGTGGAGTAGCGATCCACGAAGCAGAAAGCAGCCCGTGTAAGAGCCGTTTTAGCTGCAGAAATGTACTCAGTTGACAACTGAGTACATCTCTGTAAACATCACAATGGAGCCATGTCAGCTCCAAATAAAGGGTGCATATGTGTCAGGCAGCATGCCAATGGCCAAATATGTGGCCATTGGCAAGGTACCCCGATGCAAATATGAAAAATATTTTTTTTTTTTCGGCGATCGCCGATGTTTAAATGCAGCGCAGCCCCACGCAAACGGGTTGTGCTGTATAAAACATAAAAATGAAGGTTATAAACCCACAAATGTGGGTTTTATGCAATACATGGATTTACAATACAGGGACCAGCAGACCAAAAACAACATGGCCACCGTTTAGTGGTTGCTAAGGGGGGAAGCTGAGTCTAAGAGATGTAACTAAGCATTAGTAGGCAATCTGATGTAAATGAGTGTTAGGATACTGAATTCCACTGTCACATAGCAAATGAGCACATTCTGAGTAGTGTAAGAGATACATATGGGGGAGGAATAGAGTAGGAGATAGGTGACATCACAGGGGGGAATGGTAGAAAGAAATGCAGTTCATTGGAGGTCAGTGTTACATGACAGATGTCAGACACATATCATGGAAAGAGGAGTGCCACAAGATAAGCATGGGAAAGTCAAGAAATGGAAGGTGTACACTGTTGCTTACACCAAAGTTTCTTGCTGGGCGTGCATGCGCACGTGTGCGCGCCATGAAGCGCGAGTAGGGCAGTGTGCATGTGTGTAAGGCAGACTGAGCATATGGGAGCATGTTGGCAGACTTCTAAGACTGTTTGCGCTGGTGTGTGCGCGTTTTAACCTGGAAAACAAGATTCTAAACCATGTAAGCATGTGTGCGCATGTGTAAGGCAGACTGAGCATGTGGGAGCCTGTTGGCAGACTTGTAAGACTGTTTGCACTGGTGTGTGCACGTTTTAACCCGAATAAGCAGATTCTGAACCGTGTAAGCATGTGTGCGCGCATGTAAGCCACTGTGAGCGTGTTTCTGCTGGTATGCGCATTGCTCCCCCCTGAGGAAACAGAAAGGAAAAAGGAAGCAACAGAATTAGTAGGAAGCTAACAGGGAATACTGCTGGAGCTAGCAGGTGAAAACAATTAAAAGCAGGCAATTACACAGGCAGAATAGTTGCTCAGCCAAGCACTTAAAACTCTGCAAACAGCAGTGCAAGATGCTTCTCTCAAGAGACACTGCAAGACAGGAGTAAGCTATTAGAAGTGAAAACTGAAAAAGCTGAACTCAGAGCAGAAATTCTAGGGGCTGCCATAGCTGTCATAAGGAGACATAGGCGACATGCTGAGGGTGGTGACAATGCAGATGGTGCCAGACTACCCACAGTGAGGAGACGGAGAAGAGTGTACAGGCCCAGGGTCACCTACCACGGGTTACATGAGCTGGAGATAGAAGAGCGCTATAGAGTGGACAGAGACCTCCTTCAGCAAATTGTCGAGCTGTGCAGGCCACGCCTCACACACAGAACCAACAGAGGGGAACCCATCCCAGTGGAAACCAAGGTATGTGTTGGCCTAAGAATACTAGCAACAGGTACCTTCCAGAGACCAACTGGTGATATGATGGGGATATCACAGGCATCAGCCTCCAGGGTACTGCACCAGTTCCTGGATGCCATGTCAGCACATGTCGGTGATCATGTATATTTCCCCAATGCCCGTGAGGTATTGGCCAGCAATATGCGTCTCTTCCAGCAAATAGCGGAATACCCTGAGGTAGTGGGTGCAATAGACTGCACGCACATATGCATCAAAGCACCAGCTGGTGAGTGGGGTAGGGCCTACATTAACCGCAAGGGCTTCCCCTCCATCAACTGCCAGGTCATGTGTGATGCCCAGGGCATAATAATGAATGTGTGTGCTGGCTGCCCTGGGAGCTACCATGATTCCCATATCTGGCATTTGACGCAGCTGTACCAGACATTTGCCAATGGTGACATCCCACACGGACACTTAGTGGGGGATGCAGGTTATGCACTGGAGCCATGGCTGATGACACCCATCAGAAATGCACACACACCTGAACAGGAACGCCATAATGAGGCAAACGCACAAACACGTAATGTAATAGAGCGTGTGTTTGGGCTGCTCAAGTCACGGTTCTGGTGTCTGGACACATCTGATGGAGCCTTGCAGTACTCACCAACTACATGTACCCAAATTGTCATGGTATGTGCTATGCTACATAATATGATCTTGCGAAAACAGCTGCAGCAGGACCAGCATAGGGCCGGGCCAAACAGCCCCCCACCATTGCCAAGGCCATCACAGGCAGACCGTGACTCGGAGGAGGAACAACCTGAGCCTGCCCCAGTAGGCAGAAGGAGGCATGCCCAGAATGCCCTGGCCTTGGCAAAGAGGCAACACATAGCACATACACTGGCTCAGTAGGAACCCTGGGAATGATACACCTCTCTGACTCACTCATATAATAACATGGATGCCTAAAATGACATAACCTGCTCTCAAACATGTACAGGGAGTGTAATATGTTCATCCGACAGAGGCAGCCCTGCAGCACCACCTGAGGCATGAATGCCATGTGTTAAGTAATGTAACACCATGTACTATATGCACACTTGAGGACCCTGACTAACACCCTACCCTCACCAAGCATGATGCCACAATATGACGATGGGATGATCAAGTGCAATAATTGGCTGAAGTATTGCAGTTAGTCAAAGGGGATCCAATGTGTGCCAGTCTGGGATGACATGCTGAGCATGACATGATGCTCCACCTGCTAGGGGTGGCGTGCACCTATCAGTCCAGGCCGCATGGATACTGGCAAAGACTGTCGTTACCCACAGCGTGCCCTGAATAGGCAAGGCTCAAAACACAAACCCACTTCCAGAGGTATCACAAGGGATAAGAACCTAGATGTCTAAACAGCAAGCCAGAAGTCTAAACAGCAAGATGTGTGCAGTGTAAACCCACCCAGTATGGAGAATGTTGATATCTGTCCTGTAACAGAAAACTGGGTCAAGGCTCACAACAGTACCCTAACACTACCAGGTTACACCTCATACTGTGTTCTACAGCCTCAAAACATGGAACAAGCTACAAAAGGAGGGTGACTAGCAATAATTGTCAAGGATAACCACACCCCCATGTTGGTACCACAACAAGAAGCAGCATGGACTAGCCATGGTCAAGTAACAGTGGCTAAAACTGCTTCCCAGTTTATAGCCTGCTACAGACTACTGTCCTAACACCAGGAACTGCACCTGGCCTATGTTGGAATACATGAATATATCAAGCCCCCCAAACCACATTATATTGGGTGACTGAAAATACCCAGACATAGACTGGGAGCATTATACTAGCTCCAACACTGTAGGAGAAAAGTACCTAGAATCCATAAACCAAAATGCCCAGGAACAACATACCACTCCCAAAAGAGGGGTAAGCATACTGGATGTGATAATCAGCAACATGGGTACTGGATGGCAAGATGAGAAGTGTATCCCTCACTGGTAAGACCAGACCATAGAGTAATCACACTGGATATACACATCCTGACCACAGTCCCTGGCCAGAAAACCACAGTGAAAAACATGTGTAAAGCAAAAGTTGCACTCCTCCAAACTGATGTGGAATCCATTAAAGGCCCTGTGCAGGTGCAAAATATGGGCCACACCTCAGAACCTGTTATACAGGCATTCCATGAACACAGCCAGGAATGCATGGATCATGCAATCACAAATAACAACAAGACACAATGCCATACAAGCAGGCATCTGGCATGCTGGACTCCAGCCATTACCAAACCATGCAAGAGAATGAGGAAGCTACTACATGATACAGCAAACATAAAAAAGGGAAGTAATCACTGATCAGTAGTATGGCAATAAAATACGTCCACACATACAATCCACTAAGGCCAGCTACAACAAGTTGAATCTGTGAGTCCTGAGGCAATGTTACACCTGCCCCAAGTACACAGACAACCCTCAACTCCCCCCAAGAAATACAAATATATGTGAGAGATGCAACCATTTATCCAAACCGGAGGCTGAGCTCCCTTAACTCAGTGCTGTCAAAACTAGTTAGGAGGAGAAGGTAACCACACACACCACAAACCCAGTCCCACATAGACCTATCACAACTGCAAACCAAAGACATAAACACAGAAAAACATTCCCGGAGGCCCTAATTACAAACACAACACACCAACAGAGGCCTCCAAAGCAGACCCCCAAGCAACCACAACCTCCAAACATAGCACATGCAACACATAGTACACAAAGCTGGTGTGCCAAACAGTCACAGGCCAGAAGGAGAAACAACATGCCTGATACAGTTGTAATAGGTGACTCCATAGTCAGACACACTGCTGTCCCACTCACCAGACTGAACAAGGGAAAGGGTACAGTAAGCTGCCTGTAGGCTGCTACAATATGCCACATAACACAAGTACACAGGTCACCCCAAAGCAAGTAGAAATATGATGCAGTCATTGTCCATGCTGGCATGAATGACCTGAGATGTACCTTCCTGGACTACATGAAAAGAGACATAGATGAGCTCTCTGAGTATGTACTCCAGGCCGATATGACACTGACCGTTTGCAGCATCCTACCCTCACCAAGAATGATGCCACAGTACAAACAGAATGATCAGCTTTAACAAGTGGCACAATTACTGCTGTCATTCCAAGAGGATCTAATGTCTGTCTGCTTGGGTTGTCATGCTTGACAAGCCATGCTGCTGTTCCAGGGATGTCTTGCACCTGTTACCCCTGGGTGTCTGGATACTGGATAAGGCTTTTGCCACCTCCATAGAGCCTTACGTAGGCAAGGCTGAAAAGACTAACCCACCACCCTAGAAAACATAAGTGGTAAGAAACATAAGGGTAATGCTGACCAATGCCAGACGTGTAAACCACAATATGCATGCTCCTGAGGCCCTCCCCAGTATGGAGAACATCGATGTCTGTGCAGTGACAGAAACCTGCTGCAAGCCTCCTGACAGCACACCAGCACTACCAGGTTATACCTCATATCATGCGTTATGGCCCCAAAACCTGGACCAAAACATAAAAGGAGGGGGAGTATCCATATTCAGCACAGACACCCATACGTCCAGGTAACTGACAATGCAGGAAGAATCAGAGACCACCCATGTGCACCTAACCGTAGTCAAAACTGCTGTACAGTCGGTAGCATGCTACAGACCACACTCTCACACACAGGAACCCCACCCAGCTGTCCTGAAGACACTGGACAGTATGAATGTCCCACCAAATACCAAACAATGTACTCACAAATTACCACATAGGTGGTAAACCATTATGTATGGAAGGAGTAATCAGGGACCTAGGGACACAAGTGGACAGTAACCTGTTATGTGACACTCACATTGCCAATCTGGCTAGGAAGACTGTCTATATTGGACACTGTATCATGAAAGGATTCACATCTACGTCAACAGAGGTCATTGTGCCCCTGTACTGTTCTCGTATCAGACCCATAATCTAGTACAATTCCTCATTTGGGATGTACCTTACCTGACACCTGCAGCAGTTAGAAAGACCTCAAAGGTACCTCACCAAGAGGATAAAGGGTCTCAAATATATGTCATATGCTGCCTGGCTCTAGACACCCCAGCTGAATGCAGTCACATACTGCCTACACAGAGGCGTTGTATGCCTGTTGTACAAGGCCATGTCCAACACAGGAGTAATGGACATGCTCCACCCCAGAAAACCCAAAGCCATCGGAGCTGTGAGAGTGAGAGATGTCATCCTCAACACATACTGAAATAGGATGTGCTGGAGGGACAGATACATAACCCAGAGGCTCCCTACACCCTGGAACAGAATCCCACTCCATGTTAGGCAGAGCCCCTCACTGACACTCTTCAACAGGAATCTTGCCAAGTGGATGGATGATCGTAGATGTACACTGGGGGTCTTCACCGTGTCACGTCCAGACAGAGGCACAGTAAAGTAAATCATAAATGGCCATAATATTCACATAGCAAGGGGTGGCGAAAGCCACACACACTCTGGTTAGGCTTATAAATGCCCTAGGATGGATAGCCTAGTATGAACCTATGAACCTATGAAGATACAAATTGTACAGGACACTAAGGATAATCACAAGGCTGTCTCAACTGATGGTAGGAACCTTGTTGGGAATTCACGGATATGCTCTGAATCACTCATATATTACAAACAACATACCAAACACACACACATATTGCCAACATACAACCTGACAGGTGCAGTGCAACCCCCCGCCCCAAGAATGCAAAATATCTATCCCAGCAGACTGCTGGCCCCCTGACATTGCAGATGCTGAGGTAACAGCCAGCATCTACAAAGCAAAACACACAGCAGCAATGGTATGAGATGGTGTCCTGGGCTGAGTCCAACATGGGCTCCAAGAAGAATGGAATGCCAAATCACACTACTGCTCAATGTCAGCCTTACCACAGGATATGTACCCAAAGAGCAGTGTACAACAACAGTGGTCCTTCCCAACAAAGGTGTTGCCTGAATGGATACTGCAAACTACCACCCCAGAATCTTGACAAGCTTAGTCTGCACAGCTATGGAAAGGATCAGCATGTACCGCAGACATAAAGATATTGAGGACCTACTGACACCAGACCCTACCCAGTGTGGCTTTCTTAAGTGCAGATGCTGCCCCTTAAACATGTTTGACTCATTTGAAACAGTCATTAAGGTCATTGATGAGGGCAATGTGGTCCACACAGCGTAGCTGGACCTTGCAAAGGCTTCCATACAATACCCCACGTGTTCATTATAGATAGGCTCACCAGCTTAAATATAAACCCCTATGTTAGTAGAGGGGTTGCAAACCAGACCAAGGACAGAACTGACATGGTCAGACATGCTGCAGCCATGTCAGACTACAAACTAGATATAACTGGCATCCCATAAGGCTTGGTCCTGGGACCTCCCTCGTTTGGTATATATGTCCCATAGGTACAGGCCAACATGGAAGGACTGTGTCTGAACATGTTTGCAGAGGACTACAAAGTGGCCACCATATCTGACCCTCCAGCTGACACAAGCATCCCACAAAAGGGACACATAGAAACAGACAACTGGTGCCATAGCCATGTCAGCAAGCTAATTGCAGAAAACTGTATAGTCAACCCCCATGGATATACAGTAAGTGCCCACCAATTACCACATAGGTGTTAACCCATTACGTACTTAACATGTAATGAGAGACCTGGGGACACAAGGTGATAGATATCCTGCATTGGACAAACATGTGGCTGTAGTGTTTACAGAAACATACCATATACCCACCTAGTCATGAAGGTTGTCAGATCTAGATAAGGGGAGGTCATTGTGGCTCTGCAGTCATCCTTCATCAGCGTTACAATTGACTACAATAGCCCCTGTGGGATGTACCTCAGCAGACACCTCCATCAACTGTAAAGTCCCCAACAGTACCTCACCAGGAGTATCAAAGAGCTTGAACAGATGCCATGTGTTGCCTGATTAAACAAACTGCAGCTCCACACACTGCCATACTGCCCACCCAGAGGCAAGCTGTGCCTGATGCACGGCGACTGTGGTCCCACTTCATAAGGGCGGTGCCTCCACAGACCCTGGAAATTACCGCCCCATTAGCTTGACAAGCCTTATCTGCAAAGCCATGGAGAGGATCATAATGGAACTCATAAATAAAGACATAGGGAACTTGCAGACTTTGGATCCAACCCAGTTTGGCTTTGTCAAAGGCAGATCCTGCCTCTTAAACTTGGTTGACTTTTTCGAGACAGTCACCAAGGCCATTGATGAGGGAAAGGCAGCCCATACAGCCTACCTCGACCTGGCAAAGGCCTTTGACACAATACCCCACTCAGGTATCATCGAAAAACTCATCAGCTTGAATGTAAACCCATACATCACAAGATGGGTTGCAAACTGGCTAAGTGACAGAACCCACAGGGTCAGAGTTTCTGGAGCCATGTCAGACTCAAAGCCTGTCACAAGTGGTGTCAAACAGGGCTCAGTCCTGTGTCCACTCTTGTTCGGCATCTACTTTTCTGAAGTACAAGCAAACACAGGAGGGTTATGGCTGACAAAGTTTGCAGATGACTGCAAACTGGGCGCCATAGTCGAAAACACATCTGACACAGATATCCTCCAGAAGGGCCTCACAGAAATGGATAACTGGTGCCAGAGCCATGGCCTGAAGTTAAATGCCAAAAAATGCATAGTCATACCCTTCGGGAAAAACAAGGTTACCCCTAGCTACCATATAGGTGGCAATCCACTGAGCACAGAAAAAGTCATCAGGGATCTGGGGACCCAAGTTGACAGTAGCCTTTCGTTTGACACTCATGTTGCTAAAGTAGTTAGGAAGACCTTCTATATCACCCACCTGATCATGAAGGGATTCACATCTAGATCAAGGGAGGTCATCGTCCCCTGTACTCATCACTCATTAGACCTATGATTGAGTACAATGCCCGTTCGAATGTATCTGACCAGACACCTACTGCAGCTTGAAAGGCCCCAAAGTTCCTCACCAAAAGGATAAAGGGTCTCAAAATATGTCTTATGCTGCCCGACTGAAAGAACTCCAGCTCTATTCAGTCTCATACCGCTTGCTCAGAGGTGACCTGTGCCTGACATTTAAGGCCATGTCAAACCCAGATTTGATGAATATGCTTCACCTCAAAAAATCTAGATCCCTCAGAACCACAAGGGGAGACTTAAACCTTGACACGGTTATAAATAGAACATGCTGGAGGGACAGATTCATCACCCAGAGACTCCCTATGCTGTGGAACAAAATCCCGGTACATGTGAGGCAGAGCACCTCGCTGGCCTTGTTCAAGAGGAATCTTAACCAATGGATGGGAGATCGCAGATATACCCCAGGGATTACTTCAGTGTCACTGCTTGACAGAGGCACAGAAAAATGATAGGCATAGTTTTTATTCAAACTAAAGGGGTGGCGAAAGCCACATAACTATGGGCTAGGCTTATAAATGCCCTTGGGCAGATAGCCTAGTATGAACCTATGAACCTATGAACCTATGTATAAAGCCATGTCCAAGCTGGAATCAATGAACATGCTGCACCTTGTACAATCTGAATGGCAGTGAGCTATGCACATGAGAGACCTGAACCCCAGCACTGACATACATAGGACAGGCTGTACTGCATGATCCATAACACAGAAGCCACCCCCACTCATGAGTAAACTCCCAGTACAGGTTATCCATAGAGTCACTCATCGAGTCTCCTCAAGAGGAATCTTGATGAGTGGATGTGAGATGGTAGGTTTACCCTGGGTATCACTGTTATGTTACAGGTAGACGGAGGCACAGTATACTAACCATGACATATGTCATGGCAAACTCCACTTAAAATGTGTGTCGAAGGACAAACACACTCTCTGACTAGCATTAGAAATGGCCTAGGGCACATCGCTAGTGTTTGCCAATGTACACCTATGTTGTGGAATACACTACCAATGTTGGACAAGCCTGGTTTAAGTAGTTCATATCTGAACATAATGCAACATGGTCAGATGTGCACAACTGGCCCCTAACCAGGCTGTTGTGCTCACTATGGAAATGTAAAGCAGTGATAGGACTAAAGTCCAGGATACTGTCCATCACAGTGAAAGTACTGAACCAGTACACTATACGGTACTACAGTGTTAGGTCAGTATGAAAGGATGTTGACAACTGTATGCAAAGTATCCCATGCAAACCCTGCAGGCACAGTATAATCCCTGTTGTGTTCACATACAAAGCAGTTGGACAGTAACTACACAACATGACACACAACACACAACCATAAACAGGAGATATTGTTGAAGTTCACACTCATCCACAAATGTGGTGGGCTGCAGAGTTCAACATATGGAAAGCTCACACTGGGCATGCTCGCACACTTTGATAAATGAGACATATGTCAGACAACATGCCATGGGAAGGCTGAACTGGGCATGCTCACACACTTAGGCCAAATCTCAGTTTAGCAGTTGGCCATACATATCTGGTATTTGTACGTGTTATTCCAGGAACCAACCACATTACAGCAATCTGCCCAGTGCACAGAGTTAAATGACTACAGAGACATATGTGATATAGTGGATCCCTCCCATATGCAAACATCTTCCACAGATACACAAGTTGTTCATACAAACAGGGAATGCTATGGCAATAAAGACCTGCAAACAGTCTATCAGCAACAAATAATGTGCATCTGACAATTAAACATATGGGTGTAGAGGTCAACACTAGGCTGTTTACCCTAGGGAAGGACAGCTTAGCCAGAGTGTGCTTGGCGTCTGCCTCCCCAGTACAGTAGGCTGCTGTGCCACTGTAAAGTAGGTCACATAAGGCACCGTGTGAGGCTAGTGTGCTGTGCCTCTGTCAAGCAGGGACACAGTGGAGATCCCAGGGTTTGAATTTGCTAAGCCACATCCATGTTGTTGATGTGTGCTGGAAGAGGATTGCTGAGGACCTCTAACAGTAAGTGGGCGTCAATAACAGACTGAGGGGAGCCTTATCTGCATTGTCTGGACAATTTCACTGTCAACACTGTGTTGTGATGATTATGAGGGATTGAAGTGATGTGACGGTACTGTTCAGAGATGTCCTCCCTCTGTGGGCTACTGCTCTGCAATGTATTAGCTCACTCTGTCTGTTGGACAGCTCATATATGTCTGGTGTACACCTGACAGGTGTCCTGTTGTGGATCAGTCATGGGTATATTTGGGATAGCATGATCAATGCAAACCTTCCACATGCTCATAGAATGCAATTGTCAAGGATTATGCAGAGTGGCCTGTATACTCCCCCAGCATGGGTCCTTTGAAGTCTTCCACCCCAGTCTTCACAAGTGTAAAGTCTGATTTTGATAAATACAGTGTGTTTGCAGTGACAACCTTGCCTGGGGGTGGGGATGGAAAATGGATGTCCAGGGAAAGGTGGGTATGGTCAGATATCAACAATGGTGGTCCACCTCTGGTGTGCAACAGTGAGTACCCATGTTGCAGATGGTCAGGTGCAATATGTATTCCCCCTTGTGGCTGTGGTGAGTGGTTCTGCCATAGCACATGGACTCACAAATTGTAGTGGCTGTAGGGTAATGTTGTAGAGGCCTGAGTAGTTTCCACACACAATATGCCTGTACCTGACATTAACAACTGGAATGGTGTATGTGAACACCTGCATATCCTGGCACTGTTCCCAGGGAAGCAAAGTGTGTGTCCAGGATGTGGGAGGGGTGGTCTGGACTGGTTGTGTTGTGTGTTACAGGTCCTGTGGTCACGAAGCATGGTATAGAACATACCTGCCAGTGCGATGTGCATATCTGACCCTGAAGTAGGTGGCTGCAAATGCATATATATGCTATCCCCCACCTGACAGGTAGTACTAGATGTACATACCTCTGTAGAAATAATGATATCAGCACCCTATAAATACTGCAGGTGCAGAACAGATGCCCAGTAATTTGGATAGTGCGCTCTGCTAATGCGTCTCCATCAAGTGTCATAATATAGATAGGTAAGTGTTTGAATCCTGCATAATGCTCAGTGTATGGGTAAGCGGGGTTGTTGTGTGTGCAAGTCTGTGTGAGGGAAATGTCCCTTTTGGCAACTGGGAAAACATACTACAGGATGCACATTCCCCTTTCTACATACTGATGATGTCAGCACCCTATAAGTACAGCAGGAGAAGGGAAACTTCCCAGTAATGCAAATAGCGTGCTCTGCTAATGCGTCCGTCTCGAGTGTCATAACATAGTTAGGTAGGGGTTGGAATCCTGCAAATGCCCAGTGTGTGTATAGAGGGGGTTTAGTGTGTGTGCAAGTCTGTATGAAAGAAATGTCCCTTTTGGCAACTAGGAGAACACACTACAGGATGCACATTCCCCTTTCTAAACACTGACGATGTCAGCACCCTATAAGTACAGCAGGAGAAGGGAAACCTCCCAGTAATGCAAATAGCGTGCTCTGCTAATGTGTCCGTCTCGAGTGTCATAACATAGTTAGGTAGGGGTTGGAATCTTGCAAATGCCCAGTGTGTGTGGAAGGGGGTTAGTGTGTGTGCAAGTCTGTATGAAAGAAATGTCCCTTTTGGCAACTAGGAGAACACACTACAGGATGCACATTCCCCTTTCTAAACACTGATGATGTCAGCACCCTATAAGTACAGCAGGAGAAGGGAAACCTCCCAGTAATGCGAATAGCGTGCTCCGCTAATGCGTCCGTCTCGAGTGTCATAACATAATTAGGTAGGGGTTTGAATCCTGCAAATGCCCAGTGTGTGTGGAGGGGGTTAGTGTGTGTGCAAGTCTGTATAAAAGAAATGTCCCTTTTGGCAACTAGGAGAACACACTACAGGATGCACATTCCCCTTTCTAAACACTGATGATGTCAGCACCCTATAAGTAAAGCAGGAGAAGAGAAACTTCCCAGTAATGTGAATAGCGCGCTCCGCTAATGCGTCCATCTCAAGTGTCATAACATAGTTAGGTAGAGGGGTAGTAGGGTGTGTGTAATTGCAAGTGTGAGAAAACAGTTCCTTTTGGCAACTACTACAATACACCAGATGCTGCATATTCCCCCAGTAAACACAGGTGATGTCACCACACTACAAGTACAGCCAAACAGGGCAAATCACCCAGTAATGCAAATAGTGCGCTCCGCTACTGGGTCTCTTACTACTGTCAGAGCACAGTTAGGTATGTTTTGGTAACCCACAACTGCCACGTGTGTTTGTGTCACACAAAATGCCCATGTGTGGGTTGTTGTTCATAACAATGCATGACATAGCTTAAACCAGCAATGGCAATGCACACATGATGTATGTGTGTGCCACATACACATATATACCTGTGACCTTCAATAGTTCCCATGTCTGACACGTGCCTCAAGTGTATAAATGGTATTTGCACTGCATAACATTATGACTGTGTCTTACTGTGCAGGGGCTGCATGCGGTATGTGTATATACAGTATGAGTTGTATATGGTATCATCCTAACAGAGGGGGATACACATCTGGTCTGGGCCATATAGTCTACATGTCGATGAACAGATGCTGCATGTTCCCACCTGTTGTGGGAGTGGTAACATGTTGTTCCACTGCAATTCAGTGACTACATGCTAGGAACCTTTCAGCTAGTGTGTTGTAGCTACAGTAATGCTCACACAGAATGTTCGGCTGGATGCAGTCCAGACATATAAAGACATATGTAGAGACCGTCATATTCCCAGTGCTGTTAGGGAGGACAGGTGGGTTTCCTGTATATGGGAGGGTTGTGTGTGCCAGGCTATGAACCAGAAGGCAGTCCAACACACTGTTAGCTGCACATGGATAGGCCCTGATGCTTTGTGCTGTGCCAACAACCTGGAGGTGTGTGTATCTGTGGTGCCTTGAGATACCTCCCCCCTGTTCATGTGTGGTACATGTGTAGGGGATGACAGGGATGGCATGAGGTATAACCTGGCAGTGATGGGTTGCACCTGTGAGCCATGAATCAGGAATCTGTTACTGCACAGATATTGCAGTTTACCATGCTGAGGACAGTGTCCAGTGCATACATCTTGTGGTGTACACTGCTGGTGTTGTGTAGCATTACTGTTAGTGTCCTATCCCGTGTGATACCCACGGAGGTGGCTATGTAATCTGAGCCCTGCATTAAAAGGCACTATGTGTGTATCAAGAGGCTTCACCAATATACAATGGCCCATGGGTGACACGTGCAAGCTGCCCCTCGCAAATCATTGTGGCTTCCTAGCATGTAAGCACACGCTGACAGCCATTGGATACCCTATGAATGACATTGGAGATTGAGCAAAATGTAGACATAGAACACCCTTCCTACATATTGTGGTAGCATACCTGGTGAGGGTATGATGGCAACCAAGGTCAGGCTCATACCAGCCCGTGCCACATGCTGAGAGAGCCCTTCTATGTTCCCTATCATGTAGTCCAGGGAGGTACATCTCAGGTCATCCATAGTGGCATGGACAATGACTGAGTCATATGTGTCCATGCCTCTGACTGACCTGTATGCATGTGTTATGTGGTGGACCATAGTGCCCCACGGGCATATCACTGTGACCTTCACCATGTACAGCCTGTTGAGCAGGACCCCACTGCACCGGCCAGGAGAGGTACCTGACACATCTGTAGCAGGTGTGTTGTGTAGCCCTACAGGCTGTGAGTGTTTGGCACACAGGATGTGTGTGCCATGTGTGGCATGTGCTCTGTTCTGACATAACGTATGCCTGTGTGCCAGCTGCGGAGGTGTGTGATGCTCAGGCAGGATGCTATTCTGAGGCTCAAAATATGCCCCAGTGTGTTCATGTGTTTGGATTGCTGTCAGTGCAGGTCTGTGTCAGACTGGTATTGTAGTCACTGTAGTATGTCATGCCACTTGACAGGGTATGCCAGTACTGGGTTCAGAGTGCTCAGTCCCCAGATTGGCTATGTGGTTGCATCTCACACATGTGTTGTACATTCCTGATCAGGGGAGAGGGTTGACTGCATACATGTGGCAGCTGTGACATTGCCACATGACTCACATATTCCACAACTGGACCATAGAGGTGATTCACAAGTTACCTTTGCACATGCTAACATAGTAGTGTGATTGCCATGGTGATTACCAACACATAGGGCCAATGGGGAACAACATACTGAAAGTGAGTATGTGTGGGTGTACTGCTTCTGATTTCATAGCGCTGGCATTTATGACTGCACACGTGGGCAAATGCCAGGTAAGTCATATACAATGTGTCACAGGCAACGTACATGCGAACAGGACAGACAGTGACGTTCTGTCAAGTGAGACATTGACATACGTATAGTAAGCTATGCAGATGTCACTAGGAATCCACAGAAGCTCTGTAAATCTGCATTGCAGGTGTAATCAGTGTTCCAGGGAACCTTAAGCAAATATGCATGCAAACAAAGCTACAGTAAGCAGGGCTGGAAGTAGTCCATTGTACAACAAAGAAGGGGTACCACTTCCAGTAGGTAACAGTGCAAATATGCAGGCACTATAAACATGTACCCAGGAATGCACAGCTCAGATGTCCATGGTAAAACTGAAATTATTTAAAATTTAATTTAATTTAAATTAAATTGGTACTGCACACATATCAACATGCACAAACATCCACATTGCATAGTCGTTGTGGGCAACATGCCACCATTAGTGTACATGTCCATCATTGCATATCACTACTTGCATTACCTTCTCCCCTGTGCTACCTATGTATGTGGCTATCTGTTGACATCCTTACCACCAGTATGCAAAAATGTGCAGCTGTTACACTATGGTACTTACTATGGGTGTAGATAACAATTCAGGACAGTCATACAGTTACTGCATTAGGCATGCTGGGATATACACACAATCATATCAGCACACTGTACTGTTACCAACATGATACTATTAATACATGTCTATGTAGTCACCCTGTGCATCAGCAACATGTTAACCTGTTCCTGCACTGATGTTAGAGATTACAGGAGGTGGCACAGTTTCATCATATGCACAGGGTTCATAGGTTCATAGGTTCATACTAGGCTATCTGCCCGAGGGCATTTACAAGCCTAGCCCATCGTTTTGTGGCTTACGCCACCCCTTTAGTATGGGGAACTATACCCATTATTTTGCTGTGCCTCTGTCGAGCAGTGACACTGAAGTAATCCCTGGGGTATATCTGCGATCTCCCATCCATTGGTCAAGATTTCTCTTGAACAAGGCCAGCGAGGTGCTCTGCCTCACATGTACTGGGATTTTATTCCACAGCATAGGGAGTCTTTGGGTGATGAATCTATCCCTCCAGCACGTCCTATTAATAGCCGTGTCGAGGTTTAAGTCTCCGCCTTGTGGCTCTGATGGATCTAGATTTTTTGAGGTGAAGCATATTCATCAAATCTGGGTTTGACATGGCCTTGTATGTTAGGCAAAGGTCACCTCTGAGCAAGCGGTGGCGACTGAATAGAGCTGGAGTTCTTTCAGTCGGGCAGCATAGGACAGATTTTTGAGACCCTTTATCCTTTTGGTGAGGAACTTTTGTGGCTTCTCCAGCTGCTGCAAGTGTCGGGTCAGATACATCCCGAATGGGGCATTGTACTCAATCATTGGTCTGATGAGTGATGAGTAAAGGGAGACTATGACCTCCCTTGATCTAGATGAGAATCCCTTCATGATAAGGTGGGCAATGTAGAAGGTCTTCCTAACTACTTTAGCTGCATGGGTGTCGAATGACAGACTACTATCAACCTGGGTCCCCAGGTCCCTGATAACTTCTTCTGTGCTCAGTGGATTGCCACCTATTTGGTAGCTAGGGTAACCTTGTTTTTCCCAAAGGGTATGACTATGCATTTTTTGGCATTTAACTTCAGGCCGTGGCTCTGGCACCAGTTATCTGTTTCTGTGAGACCCTTCTGAAGGATATCTGTGTCAGATGTGTTTTCTACTATGGCGCCCAGTTTGCAGTCACCTGCAAACTTTGTCAGCCATAACCCTCCTGTGTTTGCTTGTACTGAAAAGTAAATGCCAAACAAGAGTGGGCCCAGGACTGAGCCCTGTGGGACCCCACTTGTGACAGGCTTTGAGTCTGACATGGCGCCAGCAACTCTGACCCTGTGGGTTCTGTCACTCAGACAGTTTGCAACCCATCTTGTGATGTATGGGTTAACATTTAAGCTGATGAGTTTTTCAATGATACCAGTGGGGTATTGTATCAAGGCCTTAGCCAGATCGAGGTAGGCTGTATGGACTGCCTTTCCTGGGCTCGCAATGGCTTTGGTGACTGTTTCAAGAAGTCAACCAAGTTTAAAAGGAATGATCTGCCTTTGACAAAGCCAAACTGGGTTGGATCCAAAGTCTGCAAATTCCCTATGTCTTTATTTATGAGGTCCATTATGATCCTCTCCATGGCTTTGCAGATAAGGCTTGTCAAGCTAATGGGCCGGTAATTTCCAGGGTCGGTGGAGGCACCGCCTTTGTGAAGTGGGACCACAGTTGCAGTGCGCCACTCCTTGGGTACGTATCCAGAGGTAAGACTTTGATTAAACAGCTGTCCTAGCTAGGTATGCCTGAGTCTGCCACTGATACCACCAATTGACATGTATGTGTATGTGTGTTGGTGAGGGACAGCAGTACAGGGTGGGGCACTCTTGATGCAGTGTGTGCGTGTATGTGGTGGCCCTAGGTGTTAACATTTTGCATGTGTGTATGCATGCACACAGTTCCACCTCATGGCTGCCATCTACTGGAGTTTGTGGACAGCCACAGACTGCACCTGCCAGGTCATACAGATCAGTGTCTGTGGCCACGGACATGGTACCTGTGCCTGGCAGGGGTGCTACGGACCATATCCGGTACTAAGCCAGACTGGGTACTGTCATCAGAAGTGGGTGTTCGTTGACTGGACACAGGTCCCTGTTGGGACTGTCCAGAGCCATGTGCATGTGGTCTCCTGAGGCAGTCTGATGACAGCACAGACCCAGCATTGCTGGGGCTGCTGCTGGCACTATGGGGGCATCTGCGGGCCTGTTGTTGTCCGCGCCGACTGCCAGCTGCAGCTGTTGCTGGCATACGGCCACGTAGATGCCATAACCGTCCACCATTGCCCTGGCTCATGGACATGTAGTTGTGGAACTGCTGTAATATGTCCCCACAACGTCTGTCTATGACATCGGTGAAATTACAGATAGCATCTGCAATGTCACGCATACTGTCAGTCATGGATGTGCGACATGCTCTCAGCTCCCTCAGACCCTGTCTGGTGTACCTTTCCATACTTGACTGTGCCTGCATGACAGCCCAAAACATAGCTGAGATTGACAGACCTCTTTGGGCACGTCTGCCAGAGGCAGTATGCCCACGGATGCTCCCACGAGAACCCATGGGCAACTGTCTGTGTGGTACCATCTCAGGACCCTGCCCATGGCTGCTGTGTGGGGAAGCATATGCCACAGATACCACATTACCCTGGTCAATGCCCACTATATCCTGTCCATCACCTAGGGACATTGGTGACATAGGATGTACTGGCAGGATGACTGTGCGCAATGATGGGGTTGACAGCTGTGTACTGTCAATTGGCTGACTAATGACGGACCCTGACACACCTTCCTGTGCCATTACACAGATATCATCATTATCAGTACCTGTGGCACCAGATTCAGGTTCCCTGCTGCAGGACACCAGAGCAGCACCAGAACCTGTGGGAGGAAGACAGGAAACACAGTTTACAATGTCTACACAATGTTGCCAGTGATGCACACATGCACACATGCACACGTGGACACACGCACACATGCACACATGCACATGTGGACACACGCACACATGCACACATGCACACATGCACACACGTGCACACGTGCACGTGCACACATGCACACTCCACAGTATACACACAGAGCACTACTGAGTTACACTATTATTACTAGCACTATCAAGACTATTATAGGTATTGTTAATACACACTCACCAGCATGGATGGGCTGCCTTGCTGTAACACCAGAGGGACCTGCAGAAATGAGGGGATTAACGTCAGTGGGCACAACTGTGCCATTGATACTGCGTATGATACAGTTCAGTAGTACAACAGTTGCCTTTCACATGTCAGCTGCTGATATTGGCAATATCACACCTGCACAATTACATACTATGTTGACAGCTACATACCAAGGACACACCTTACACATGCATAAACTAACAGTGTACAGAACAGTCAAGTGTACATATGGCATATTACCTGCACGCTCCATGTCGTGTTGCTGTGTGGCTCCAGCCTCCATCATAATGCAGGTGTGTTGCTATTGTTGTTCCTGGGCTGGAGCCACAACACTTAGGAGTAGGCCCTCCAGTCTGGTGAGGGGGGGATGTGTGGCCACCCCACCTCCTGTGACAACCTGTTGCCTGTGGATATCCGACGCACGCTGATGGACATTTCTGATTAAATCACTGCAGTGATGTTGTACCTGCTCATATGTCCTATTATGCGTGCCAATGTGATTTACCCTATGGACATGGTCTTGCCACAGTGCAGCCCTCTCCTGCTGATTCTGGCTGGTGTGGGAAAACAGTATGTCATAATCCCACACCAAGCTCTGGTATATCTCTTCATCTTCTGCAGCAGAGTAGGTAGGATTTCGCTGACGCGCCATGTCCCTGAAAGAGAACACAAACAGGATATCAGCAAACTATGACAGCAAAATATGGCACACATACTATACATGATACTCAACTGTAGTGATATACTACTACTCCCATATGTAGCACGTGTGTGTCTCTTGGTGGATACACATGTACATGGCCAGATATCAGTGCTCAGCCGACACCTGTGCAACAATACCTGCCACATTCCATACAACATAGTACCAAGCCCCATCAGTCAGCACACTGAGACAGGTCCAATGCACCACCTCACTCTGGGGGTTCATAACAAGGTACTGTATGTGGAACGTCATCCACTAGTGTGATCTGGACACAAGCTAATCGGCCTGGATATACATATCCCACCACCACCACCAGCACAGTAGACTACTTTGAAATATATGTGAATAGACAGATTTTCACTTGTTAGGACTGAGATGGTATCCATGCAGCCCACTGGGCCAGTGGAAGCCACAACGCACAATGCTGACCCCTTTAAAAATGCTTCACATGGACATCCCCAAGAATGCATGGAACATGCACACACAATTCTAACCCAGACCCTATGCACAAAGGTTAAGCATCCTGTCTGGTGGACCCCAGCCAAAGACAAATTGTATAACGATAGAAGGAGGCTACTGCAAGACAGAGCAGAATCACATAAAGGGAAGGCATCTGTGGTCAGCACTAGTAAAAAGCTAAGTTCTCTCATAACAACATCCAAGGCCAACTCTGAGAGGAAAATGGCCAAGGACACTAAAGATAACCACAAGGCCTTCTTCAGTTTTGTTAGACACATGGACCAAAAGCCTCAGATATGCTCAGAGTTAGTACACAACTACATAAAATTCAATGAACCCACAGATATTGGCAACATTCTGGCAGACAGGTTCAGTGCAAATATCCCCCCTCCCTCTCCCCCAAAAGAAGAAATACTTATCACAGCTGAATGTAACCTCCCTGTCATCTCAGATGTCCAGGTGAGGGCCACCCTCAGCAAAGCTGAGCACACAGCATCAATGGGACGATGGTATCCCTGGATGTGTGCTACGTGAACTCCAAGAGGAGCTACAACCGCATATAAAAATGATATTTCACCTTAGCCTTACTATGGGATATGTACCTGAACACTGGCGTACAGCAACAGTGGTCCCACTCCACAAAGGAGGCACCTCTACAGACCCTGGGAACTACCGCCCCATAAGCTTAACCAGCCTGGTCTGCAAAGCTATGGAAAGATTCATTATGGGACTCATATACAGCGACATTGGGGACCTACAGACACTTGATCCCACCCAGTTTGGCTTTGTGAAAGGGCTGATCCTGCCTTTTGAACCTGGTTGACCTTTTCAAAACAGTCACTACAGCCATTGATGAGGGCAAAGCAGTCCATACAGCCTACCTGGACTTGCCTAAGGCCTTCAACACAAAACCCCACTCAGGCATCATAGAGAAGCTCATCAGCTTAAATGTTAATACATATGTCACATGATGGGTTGCAAACTGGTTAAACAACAGAATCCATAAAGTCAAACTTGCGGGAGCCATGTCAGACTCAAAGCCAGTCACAAGTGGTATCCCACAGGGCTCTGTCCTAGGACCCCTCTTGTTTGGCATTTACTTCTCAGATGTGAAAGCAAACATGGGCGGGTTGTGGATGACAAAGTTCCCAGATGACTGAAAACTAGGCGCCATAGTCGATACACCAGCTGACACACACATCCTACAGACAGGCCTCACTGAAACATGGCCTAACACTGAATGGCATGAAATGTATAGTCATCCCCTTTGGGTAAAAACAACGTACACACAACTTATCACATAGACATACATATAGATACAGACCAATAACACATATGGAGGGTTCACAGTATGTAGACTATTACATTGTTACTTTACATTACCTGTGTTTGTCACAGCTGATTGCATTACTGTTTGTATAGGTTCCTGCTGCTGCTAGCCCAGCTTGATACTGTCACTGATGACAGCTTCAACTTAGTTTTCTTAAGTGTAGTTTTTGGTTGTGTTTTTATTTTTTTTTCTTTCTTTCTCTCTCTCTCTCTCTCTCTCTGCCTCCAGACGGTGCAATGAAAGTATTGCATGCGTGGACTGGGAGTACAGGATGCTTTTGTAGGTATCTGCATATGTCCATGTGATGGCCTCTGCACCAATTGTTAGCCAGCATTTGCTGATTGCATGCAGCCAGTTGTGTATAATTGCAGTTCTCACTGTGATTTCAGGACAGTGCTATAAAAGGGTATGTGAGATAGGCATTGCCCTTTCAGATAGTAAGGACGGGGGCCATGCTGGTATGCTGTGGACACTGTTCTGTGAGTGTAAAGGTTAGTATCTCTGTCATAATTCAGGCTGTGTTGTAGATTAACATTTCTCCATTCATCTCTCCTGTTTCCTGTACTAAGTGTGTATGTAAACTGACACCTACAACTACTACTACTACTACTGTTAATATGGGTGCATGTGCTTTCCTGTGGGACTTGTGTGTGGCTTGCAAGGTACTACAGTGACATTATTACCTACTAGCTACCAACTAGCATGGCTGTTTCTGCTCACACACTACTATTATAGAAATCCACTAGATTTGACAGTAAATATACATGACATGCTTTGTGTACTACACATCCTATATTCCCTTTACATGCATTCCTACTATTACATGATATATTTATTGTAGCACAATGTTCTTATATAACAGTCATGGCTTAGTGGTAAGTCATGCAGACTACTGTTTTCAAGGTCCTGGGTTCGGGACTGACAGTGGGATTTTATTTTGCTTTTGAACTGACTACAGGACCTGTCATTCAGAGTGACTAAGGCACTTTTACGCAGTTGTAACCAGGTTAACGCTGGTTTGCGCGGAGCTCCCACATGCGCACTGGCGTTCAGCTCTGTGCACACCCACTTACAACCGCTTAAAAGTGCTTACTCGTGTGCACACCCGCGCTATTTTCTTTGAAAGAAATGAAAATGGGGAGACAGGAAAGTGGTGAAAAAGGGGTCATAAAGAGGGTAAGACAGTAGGGAAACAAGCTTGGGTTTTGCAGGAGGGATGTAGGTAAGGCCCATAGCTGCCCATTTCTTCATCAGCAACAGCTGTGCATATGTATGTAATTTGATGTGACATTTGAAACCTTCCACCCCTGAGAGAGGTGTAAGGACAACAATAATACTTGTTGTACAGCCAATTGTAATTGACAGTTTCCATGTCCAGCAGACATGTGTGCGAAATGGGCAGCTATGTATGGGGCATAATTTTTTTGTGGGTACAGAGTGCCCTTTTTTTTTTTTTTTCAGGTGAGAGTCATATGTCAGGTAAAGGAAGTCGGTATAGCTGGGGAGGTAGGTTGGGTAGGTCAACAGACAAGACAAACAAGATGCATACAGGGGTGGTGTATGACACGTGTGGGGAGGTTACACAATTGACGGGGACGGATGTTTGGATATCCAGAGCCCATGAGCCCACAGATGGCAGCAGTGGAACTGATATCCCCACCCATGGGCAGTTGCCACTGTGCCTTCACTGCCCAGGACGGGGCTGTGCTGGGGGCTGTGTAGGCTGGGCAACAGGCATGCCCATTAGTTGTGCCACCTGTGCCTCAAGCTGGCGTAGGGGCCCAAGAACAGATTCCTGTATCTCCCTACGCACCACAGTCCGGACGCTATGGAGGGTGAGTGGTGGTTCTCCTCCGGCCACACTTGTAGAGGGGGGACGAGCCCCATCCCCTGCAGCACTTCCACCCACAGGTGGCACAGGGCCACTGGAGGAGGGTCCGGACTGCGCACTACTGCCAAGTGCACTCACCAGCTGAGGTGGGAGAGGTGGGTCCGCTGGAACCCGCCTTCCCTGTCGTCCTATGTTTTGCATTATGTCATGACAGTTTGGGTTAGTAACATACAATACCATTCACAATTAGTTGTAAAAGCATGCATTAGTATTCCCATTAACCAAACACCCAGATATTCACACCATTGAACAGCGAGCATAACACATGCATAATTTGAACAGCAATACACAGTCCAACAACATGCAGGGTTGATTGATGGCAACAGGCCATCAGGTTTGGATGTATGAACAGGGCAGATGCATCAACGTACATGCAAATATGTATGACCCAACAGGACAAATGTCCAGGGGTGTTAATTGTGATTGCACATACCAATTTCACGTGGAATGGATTATATGTGGTTATAGGGTAGGGTGAAGAAAATATAATTAACACCTTCAAATATCAATACATATGCTGTACATTTCTAATAGCTGCATATATATACACACTACAGTTCTACCTACAGTTTCCTATGTGATAACTACTTCAAGTTGGTGATAGGAATGTTACTGCTACATCAATATACATTTCTATTTTTATTCATACACGTTCATATCTGGCTCTGTTCAGCTACATCATCCTGCTACATTTGCTTTATATAGCTATAGACAACTGTGGATGTTTGGTATTTCAGACAATCATACTATCTGCATATTGCAGACTGATTTCAACATATCCAGATTTTAGGTACACATTCCAGCTGCAGGAACATTTTGAACACATTTCGCAGTTTGGTTCTGCTTGTCACATTCATTTCATTCTGTACTGACTGCAGTATACTTTATTCAGGAGTTATTACTACTTTATTGGTGGATTCATAACTCTTTCTCACACTCTCTCACTTGTTTTATTTTTACAATTCAGGATGGTACTTACTTCTAGGCTTTATTGACATGTTTTACCTGTAGTTATTACAATCCTTTCCAACAGTCTCACTTCTGTCATGTTTCAGTATTTCAACAGGGATATATTTCACACATGTGATTTGCTCATCTTCTGCAGCTGTACTTTTCAGCCTGCTGCAGGTTGTGTACTATTATATTACAGGTGGGGCATCTTTATTTCAGACTTTATTTCAGACATTTTCATTTTTCTGTTTGGATTACAGACTGCAACACACTTTTGTAATCAAGCAATACTTGCAAACACTCTTACACTGTTACTTGCACATTTTATTACTTAGTGAATACACTGCACTCTTTTGCTAACTGTCATACATTTATATTTATTTACAGTTACAGGGAGAGGATTACTGACCTGCCTGGTGGTGCAACCGCACCAGCCTATCGCCATAGGCTCTGCGGTTCGCAGAACGGACACCTGCAGCTGTAATATAAATAAAGTAATATTGGAATACACATCTCCATAATATCAGCTAGGTTAATTTCTTACACACATAATTAGATGTAACTTACTCAGTAGTGGGGCGTTGGGCATTTGCCGGGCCTCCTGGATCCAAAGGTTCAGTTGGACCTGCTTACATCTCTTCAGGTCCGCATGGTGGTGACGGACCTGCTCACCAGTCCTTGGAATCCCTGTGGCACTGGTGAGATCATGAGCCAACCGGTCCCACGCCTCAGCCCTATATGCTCCCCACAGGACCTGGCCCTGCATGAGTTGGGCCTCATGATTGTGGACAAGGAGCCAGACCATATATCTTGACTCCTCAATGCCCCACCTCTGTGCTCGGAAGCAACTACCCTCACCTACTCCTGACATTCTGGCTGCAAGTTAGTTCTACAATCGGTTATGCTGTGTATTCTCGCCTATGGGGCTTATATATGCCGTTTTTCCCGCACTTATCTGTGATTGGCCATTTTGGAATTGTATCAGCTTCACAAAACCTGCTTTGTCATGCTCCTCTTTTTATTCATTCCTATATATGTGCTATTACTGCATTTCTAAGTACAGCTATCATGGCTTAGTGATTCAGTACCTTGACTATGGTGCATGGTATCCTGGGTTCGAACCTGGCCACTGCTTTTTATATTTTATGACTGTCTAGACAGGCTAGGGGGTGTGTCTGTGTAAAGGCAGTTTTGTTACAGCTTGCTCAACGTTGCCTGTCGGTTAGCTTGTTGGCGGTGCAGCTCCGCAAACGGGTTATGCTGGTTTACACCTCATTTGGCTGTCAGCATGCATATTACGCTCAGCTCAGCTAGGGGCACACAGTTTCAGCGTGTTAAACCACGGCTCACCTACGGGCACTCATTTTGCACCTGTTAAACCACTGCTCACCTACGGGCACATGCACTCACCTTGTTAAACTGTAGCTCAGCTATAGGCACATCTGGCATTTGTTATTATTTTGTTATCTCACATTTCTTCAAAATAAATGGCCTATTTCATTACATTTTACATAAAATATAATTTTATATGTGTACATATATGTCAGGGACTAGTTTTGTGCTTATTTCAGTATAAATAAAAACTGATGTTGTGGGGGCTCGAACCATGATTGCCTGCTTTTCAGCCAACGTCTCTACCGCTATGCTATTGCTTTTTGGCTTACTTTGCATAGTTAGTTCTTATATGCTTTTCCACTTACTGCTAACTGTGGCTGAGCTACGGGCATGCCAGCTAAACGAGCGCACTCACGGGCAAACATCTTTACAATTTAAAAAAAATATAACATGTTCATTTATATAATTTTATGTTCATAGTCTGTGGGGGCATGTGTTGTGTTGTGTTTATTCACATTTCCATGTACTCTGCCGTGGGGGTTTACTTTAGGCACTTTTACTCTTCTGGGGGCGTGTCCGCTTGCAGGGCTCGGCCTACGGACACACCCCCTACTGTCTTCCACGGACCATGTAAGCCTTAGGTGTGATTCAGCATGCCCTCATGCATATGCTTGACATGCTGACGTCACACCGTTTAACTGCAGCCTCGGTGTAAGCCTTGTAACTCTTACACGGAGGCTTCGTGAATTCTGCCCAGTATCTGCTGACTTAGTAGCAATAATTTTCATTTATGCCTAAAAGAAATATGCTCAGCCTATCTGGTTATCTCAAGTAAAATGCTAAGCAACTTACAGCTTAATATCATTATAGTAGATGGATGGCTTTCCTCTAATAAACTTTCCATCATCTCATCCAGGATTAAATCTGTACTACTAAATCTGTCCTTTTTTATGCAAATGCTGGCTTAGGTACAGGGTTTGATTCTCCCACTTGACCCGTTTCTTTCCTACTTAATACAGATAAATCCAAGTTTACAGCATTTCAAGGAAAGGGATTTTCCCCCACTGCATGCATTCCCAGCTACATAATATGTTCAACTCCATAGTCATTGTATTTCAGGGAATCTTGAGGAAAGGTATACTGATCCCACTATAGCTAATTCACCTCTTTCTTATTATAATTAATTCTATGGTAACTGTACCTTCCCCCCATAACACCCCTTTCTACTCCTATTTAATATAATCAACTCCAGTGGTCTTAGGTGGTATGTCATTCACCACCACACAGTCAGACACAGACCAACACACACATATAGAGACAAATGTACCACAGCTTATAGCCACAGACCCACATGCACACGCACACACACACACACACACACACACACACACACACACACACACACACACACACACACACACACACACACACTTATACACATAAAATTATAAAATTTATGCTTTAAAAAGCACTTAGCAAAAATGGTTGTATCAGGTTCTCTGAAACATGTTTCAAAACTTTTGATAATCAGACTCCTTTTCCTGCTAACTCACTAAGCTTTACTTACATTACCCTTATGATTTAAATCACTCATATTGTACATTATGATTATTAAACATATGCCTTAGTTCATATGTAGTTACCAAGCATGCAGTACAGGAGACGACTGAGGCGCCTATAACAATTTTTCCAGAGCACTGTCAAGATAAATGACTTGCTCAGAATACTCAAGTGAAAACTAGATAATCAAATTCAAGACTACAGGAAGCAACTTTTTAATAGCTAATAGGATTAATTTTCTGCACTAATTGCCAGACTATACTGCAGTTATGATTTCTCTTAGATGCTGCTGTTAAAGGCTATCTGCCATCTGTACTGTCTGTTTCTGTTATTACAGGTCTTCTACAAACAGAGCACACTTTAATGTGCCTAATAAGACTATACAGTTAGAAAAAAATAACACAAGTAAGTTTACGAAAGAAGGTTTTGAGAGACCTAATTTCAGTCTTGTGTTTTTTACACATATATTGCAAAAGCTAAGGGTACATAGATAGCTACACTTTTAGAATTTTTACTAGGCTGTGCTGAACTAGGCTGATGTCCATGGATAAGTGTGTATGTATGTATTTATCGTTAACAATACCAGATGCTAAGATGGGGGGCAGTAAATTATTTGCAAGATGCACTCGGATCTGAATGAACCATTTAGACACAACTTCTGTCTACTTATAAATGCTGAAAAACAATGTTATAGAAAGCTTAAATGAAGGTGAAAAGGTACTTATTGTCAACATTTCTGTTCTGAAGTTTGGTAAGAGACTGTGTGGGCAGAGACCCTATAAAGACTATTTATGTAGTGGTTAACCATACAATCAAATGGTACCCATAAGCTGAGGTCCCTCTTGGACTAGGATTCTATTAGCCAACCAGTTACCAAAATAGTTAATTCCCTGTTAACGTGCAAACAGGTAAAGTATCTAGCACATGATATCTAAGGGTTAATTGACTTCTCTGCAGATGAGTAGCAGTTATTTCACTCCACAGCTATAAACTTTATCAAGTTCTGTCTCACAATGGGTACTGTTTTGAAAAACAAAAATTACCCCCGGCTGATTTGTTTTATCCAGAGCTGTCAGTGAATAGTCTGACCACTGGTTTCGGGTAGGTCATGCCAGAATGATCACTTACCTAAAACAGCTATTTTATCCATGCCACACAGTCCCAGCCATCACTGTCACAGCTGAAGTAATTTTACCTTAAAAATAGCAATAGTTAATGGTAGCCTTTCCATCAAATGCCACCAAAGTGTCAGTTATATAACGCCATGGACTGTACTCCTAGGGACTCAGAAAGATGCAGTCAAAGTGACATGACATTTATAACTAGATATAGAGTATATGTCAATTTACAGTTGATAGATAATGCATAGTATTACAGCAAAGTATAGGAAGCAACTTTTAAGATGAGCCAAGACTCATTTACAGCTCTCAGTGGGTGCACTCTGCAAGTTCAAAAGCCCAACTGTGTCAAATACTAAAAATCTCTGATTACCGAGTAACATAATCCATTGTCACAATGTACATGACTTAATTTTACTTTCATTTTGAAATAGTGATAGGATAGGATCAGAAAAAAATCAGATTGGGTTAACCTACTTGATAAGTGCTTATATGACCCTTCCATATTCATCAGCCTTCTTCAATACCACAGCTGTAAAGAGCTGCTTCCTGATGTCAAAGACTCCTTAAATACTATAATTAACAGGTAGATATTTCTATGCCAAATAGCCATAGAATGCATTTAAACTATAAGGAATGTTCTTTTTTTCTTTTCAGATACATGGTTATAGACTTTTACAAACAATGCACGAAGGATTAGAAAACTAGAAATAGTTCTTAAGTAAAGAGAAAATGTTGCACTCAGAATAATGATAAAATGTGCAGCAGTGTTTTTTACACTTGTGACTTACCTCACAGGTATTCACATACACACAAACACACACACACACACACACACACACACACACACACACACACCAGTGCCTGTCTATTAAAGTCTAAAGCAGTTATCTACATTGAGGCAGGTAAACATGAACTTTTGGCCTTATTTGTTAACATGAGCAGATATTTATTTATTTTTTATTTATTTAACATTAGTTAACCAGGAAAGTCTGACTGGGACAGAGCCCATTTTTAGAGGAGGCCTGTTGATAAATGCTCCAGACACATGTCTTTGGAATCTGGGAAGAAACTGGAGCACCCAGAGGAAACCCATGTGAATACAGGGAAGACATGTAGACTCCACACAGAAGGTACCAAAGCTGAGAATTGAACCTGAGAACCTCTTTCTGTGAGGCAACAATGCTAACAGCAGCACCACTGCACCACCCATAATTAGCGGGTAGACATGTTAATTTATGCAGCCGAATGAGTCTATGAATTGCTCAACTGGGTAAATGCCTTATAGCAGGCAGTTCATCGCTAATTAGTATATGCCTCTCCTCAATAATGCTTCATTAAAATTTAGCATGGCCATAGAGGTAGCCCATGGTGGTACTGCATGTCTTCGTGGAACAGCCCGGTGGTAGTGCTGTCTCTGAATATGGAATGATTTCCACAAGGTGTACTTCTCATGTACACCTCATGGCAATATTTCTGAAATAGTCCTTCCAGTGCCTGAATAAATTATCTGTTAAATGGAATATAATTGCTACCGTCATGTTAAAGACCAAGCTTGTGCTCTGGCACAGGCACACACACCTGAGACTGCTTATGCTAGAACCCATTCTGGATAGAATAATCTCAGAACTACTGCTCTCAAGCTAAACTGAAGACAAAACTTAAGACTGAGGAACAGAGTCATGGATAAAAATGGAATTCTCACCAAATACAGCTTGTTCGAAACATTAGGAATGGTGAAAGGCAGGCTTACCTCTCCTCTCCTCTGTTCACATTTTCACAAAATGCCCTTTTTTGTTTCATATGTTTTGGTTTGTTCCTCACAAAATGTATGGTTTTATCGCATATCATTGAGAATTGAAGTCACTAGACAACGGCATACATTTGAGTTTCAGATTTCATATCCTTCAGAAAATGCATGCCAATGCAAATCCGAATATTAAAGCAACTTTCAAAGTTTTAAAATCAATAATTAAAATTTGTTGCTGAATTTGGCCATTTGTACTAACATTATTCTTGGCTTTGTCTAGATTTCTTGCACAAAAAGGTTGAGAGGTATGAAGGAAAGTAGTTATGAGTCCTGTTTAGAAAAGCTGAGCGAAGGCATAAGAACAAAGAAAAGATGGCAGGTTTCATTTTAGGCAAAATAAATAAGAGAGACAGAGATCATTTCTCAGGAAAAAAAGTTGTCAAATAACAAGACATGAGTAGAAAAAGGGATCCAAGAGCTAGTAGTTAACTGTGAGAGCATGCAGATGAAAAAATCTAATAGTCTTTTTTGTCAAGGTGATTGAAGTAACATACCAATAAGGTGCCACTGATTTATTCTATATAGTAATCAGTAAGATATCTCACTGATGCCCCAAAAGGCACACAATTAACACACCAGCCAAGTACTATGCAAGATTTAGAGTTGCATCACGAGTAAATGAATGATAAACAAACATTATTCAAATGAACGTAATTCACTTTTAAGAAAGATGCGTTACAAAGTGGATTGCTACTGCCCTAAGTGCTGGAGAACAGTAGTGTTTTACATAAGTGAAACAAATGTCTACAGGAACAGTACAGAGTGAATAGTTTGGGTAAGTGCTAAAAAAATACATAATGGGTAATAATCAGGAGGTCGCTGTATCACAGAACATTGTAGTGCACAAGCATTTTAAAAGGAAAGAAGCAAAGTTTACATAATATTGGGATGTGCATGTATGTGAAGTAGCTGTGGAAAGTCACCAGCTAAGAAACAGGCAACAAGTGAGACCAACTTTAAGTATCTTGTACAGTGCAGCAGACCTGAGTTCTACACCTATGTAGAGGGGATGGCTCAGTCCAGCTAAAATTCTGCAAGCTCTGTATCATAGGTTAAATAAAGACAGATAAAGATTCATATATAAGCTCTAGGGAAAACTAAGAAATGTAGGGCTATTGCAGAATCATTCAGGTCCATTAAGAAAACAAAACCAGTAATAAAATACAGCATCCTACCAAAGAAAGTAACATATTAAGAAAGATGACCCATTTACGAAATGCAGCATCTTTTCAAGGAACGTAAAATTATGGAAGTTAGTCCATTTGTAAAATGCAGAATCTTCCCAATAAAGTGAAAATATTCAAAAAAATTAAGCAATAAAATTTAGGAATGTGGTGAGGGCTACATAAGTAGGCATCTCTTCACTGAGACAGAAGTAGAGAGCTCTGTATATGAGACATACCCCTTCTGAAGACATTGCTTGTTCCAGAAAATGATAACATTTAAAGATGCATGACAGAGAGAGTTGGGGTATTTCAATGAAGGAAGAAACAGAGTACATATGAGTGCTGTTAACTACAAGCAATCACTCATCCTTTGATCAGTGAAATAGATACACCAGGCAGAACAGGCAGTCTCTCACCAAGCTTTCTGTCTCTATTAATTTTATGGTGATAGGATTTCCTTTTTTTGAGTATAAACATTACTGTAACAGACATAACAGCGTTTCAGTTTGCTAAATTATATGGATTACGCACATTGGAGCAAAGTTATAATTTGTGAGTAAAGTAAGCTAGTAGATGACAGAAGCATAATAAAGGCAATTTTAATGATGAGAACAGTCTCAATTGCAACCAAACTTAATTTCTGTCTCTGAAACACATTTACCTGCCTTGCAATCTGAATCATCATTTAGCCCATGCAGAAGGTAACACACCACCAAACTACTACTCAAGCTCAAACCCTGCTCCCCGTCAGCAGACAATCTCCCACCCCAATACCTAAAACTTGCCGCCAACTCAATTGCATATCCAGTCAGCATCCTAATAAACATGTCACTCTCTAAAGCCGCAGTCCCTACAATATGGAAACTATCACGCATAACAGCTATTTATAAAGGAGGACAATCCACTGAAATCTCTAATTTCTGTCCAATAGCAATACTATCCCCTCTATCCAAAATCATGGAAAGGTGTATTTACCAACAAGTCATGAAACAATCTGCTCTCTCAAACTCAACATGGCTTCAGGCCACATCGCAGCACATCCACAGCACTACTGTCCTTTACAAACACCATTAACAAAGCCAGAGACAAAGGTCACCTAGTAGCAGCGATATTCCTAGACCTCTCAAAAGCATTCAATACTGTTTCACACACTTTACTACTTAACAGACTATCCAGCCTAGATTGCTCCTCCTCCACATTCCATTGGTTTCAACGTTACCTCCATGATAGGGAACAAGCAGTTCAATTGTCAAACCAACTCCCCCTTCCAAACCCCACAGGAGTACCCCGTGGCTGTGTCTTAGGACCCCTACTATTTAACATATTCACCGATAACCTATACACCTCTTCTTCCCCAGGAACATTAATACAGTATGCAGATGAGTCAGCCATAATCTGTACCTCCTGTACCCTCCCTGAACTGCTAATCAAAACCCAACAATCTTTCAGAGCAATTGAATCATAGTTTACAAACTCCCAACACTTTCTAAATATCAAAAAAAAAAAAAAAAACGCATGATATTCCACAGCAAAAACATCACCCTCAACCCAGGCCAACTAAATATTTATGCAGCCGACAATACCATCTTAGACATCATTCAAGAAACTAAACTACTCAGTGTTATAATTGATGATAAATTCAGCTTTGACCCTCATATTCAACAAAATATAATAAAAAATAAATAAATAAATAAATAACACATAAAAACCTAGGAATACTATAAAGAAACAGACAATTCCTTACCACTACAGCCCTGGCTAAAACCTTCTTGCTCCCATCACTTCTCTACGGTTATTGTATACTAACCAAACTGCAGAACTCCACCAAAAACTACATTAGAGCAATGCTACAACAAAGTTGCAAGGTTCGCAACCATCTCCAACTACTGTACACATCACTGTACATCCTGCAAAGAATTAAACTGGTTAGAATTAACACAACAGCTTTCTTATGCACACATAATTACAACACACAACCTATTTGATAGGCCCAATGCCTGTCCAGCTCTAGAAGACCTAATATAACATTACAAACCAAACAGATCCCTCAGCTCTGCAGATAAAATCTCCTTTAAATCTACAAACTTTCTAGAAACCCAGGAAAATCACTATATTCACACGCTGTTGCTAAATCATGGAACACCCTCCTTCCCAACATTAGGCTAATTCCTAGCCTACCTCTCATTAAAGCCTTCCTAAAAGAACACCTAAATAAATCATGGTTATGCACATGCATAACCCCAGGCTAATACACAATCTGCACTCCTATACCTCCTTCAATTATGTTAACATGTCCACTACCATTAAGCTCTGTCAAGACTGAAAAAATGTACCATACTACTCCTATCCTTCTACCTTCTTATGAACTAATCTAAATAGCACAAGTATTCTTCTAATTCAAACATGAAAAATGGTATTGTGCAAATATCCTATTACTGAGGCAGTGACACTTTATAATTCTGTAAAAAGTGTTATCACAGTTAATCTAGCAATGTACTCACTGTATACTTATACATTGTAGTTTTCTTGTAAGTCTTGTAATTTTCTTTAATTGTGGAGCTTTCCTCCATGGGCCTCTGCTGAAAACAGGTCTTATGACCAAGTCAGACTATCCTGGTTAATAAACATCAAGTAAATAAATAAATAAGTAAAATGTACCATAGAAATATTCTATTTTTTATCAAAGCCTGTTTCTAAATAATAGAAATTACTGTAGTGACTAGATTCTGTACATTTTATTAGAACCTCTTGACAGAACAGTCAAACTTAAAATGGAAGTTAATTAAAATGTGACATTTCTGTTGAGAGAATGATTTTTTCAAGACAGATATCATGAACTCAAGAAACAGTTACAGTATAAGCAGGCCTTGTTGCAAAAAGCCAAGTTATGGAGCAATGCGATTTCATTACAGCTCAACAGCACAATAAGAAATTTGCTTCACAGTAGCCTTTTGGTATATAAAATGTGAATGAAAGCGAATGTAGAAGGCTGAGCTAAAGGGTGGAGTTATACCTACTGTACAAAGCATGACAGATAAACAAGGACCAGAATGATAGCAAAAGTTGCAATGGCTTGTAATTATTTAGCTTGTAGCAGCTCTCATGGAAATTAGCAAGTCCAGAAGTGAAAAAAAGGCAACATCTTAGTTTTGGTTGTAATTAACCTATGTTAGGGTTGATATTGCATTATCGAAACTTTAAAAGTTCAAACGCTATATGGTCGAACCTATATGTTCGAACTTTTAAAATTTTGAAAATGACAAAAAAAAAAAAATAATAAAAAAACAGAAAAAAACTACGTAACAGTTGCCCCCACACACCCCCCGCTCTTTAGATATACCAACTCCAAGACCGCACTACAGTGCAGTAAAGGGAAATCTTCCCTTTCCGCACTGAATGGAGATCTCTGTTAACACGTTCAAACTTTTAAAAGTTTGAATTTATGTGTTCGACCATATGGTGTTCGAACTTTTAAAAGTTTGACAACATAATATGTACCCCCTATGTTATTGTTTGTAGTTGTGTCTCGGTTTCAATTTTGTCTGCTTTCGAATGGGGTGAGTGTGAAAATGGTTCATGTGGATTAGTGCTCTATTCCAGTTAAACAAATTAATTTTATATATACATATACATACATATGTATTACATAGATATATATATTCCAAAACTAGGGGTACAAATAGCAGAAATAGGAAGAATGTTTTCAGGGGATAATATCAGGAAATATTATTCCCACAAAATGGACAGTGAATACATTAGCAACCATGGGATAGGGAAGGCCAGTCTATCATCAAATGGAGTAGGTTAATTCAAACAACAAAATGGAAATTGTTAAAATGACCAGCAAGGGCAGCTGTGTTATAGTACCTATGAACATATGAATGCAAAACAAAACTCAAGTATTCAAAAGTACCTAGAATGCATAATTATGAAACTAGAAACAGTTGCTTGACTTTAAATAAATTAATTATGAATATAATGGATCAAATTAACATTAGCTCCATAAATGTGTTGAAACAGGAATGCATGTGGAAGAAAAAAGTGCATGATGGATAACATGTCAGAAAACTAACAATAATGTGATATTTATTATACATATGCAATAATACTTGGTATGAGCAATTTTATATTTTTCATCCTTTCACTTTAAAGTCTGTAGAAAACACAAGAAAAAAAGGTTGCCGGGAATACCCACACTACATCCCACGCAGTCCACTTATCACACACATAGTTTGTCTTATACTGATGTGCTTAAAAGAAACCTTCCCAAATCTCAAAGACCTCCAAAGCTATCTAATGAAAATACTATTCTTCAGGAACCACTTACACACAATCCAAAAGCAACACCAAATTCCTCAAAATAACCCTAAACCCAATGGTCTTCAAGAGCAAAGCCCATAAGGTGGCATATACTTTACCTAATACTCTTGTCATTAGGGACTCCATTGTGCATCACACGGATGTCCCACTCAGCATGTTAGACAAGGAGAAGATAATGGTTAGTTGCCCATCTGGAGCTGCACTTCACAATATGCACACACTCATGTCACTGCAATCCAGGTACCAAAATGATTCTATCATTGTCCATATGGTTTAAATGAACTTAGATGTACCTCACTAAACTACAAGAAAAGAGGCATAATGGATCTCTCGGAATATGCATCACAGATAGCTATAAACTTGAGCAGCATTCTACCCACACCAAGGATGAACATAAAAGGATTGATTTTAATAATTGGCTTAGTTTTGGTTGTCACTACAGGAAAATCCAGTATCTATCAGGATAGGAGGAATAACTCAAAAGACCAAATGGTTCCTCCAAGGATGAGCTGCACCTGTCCCCACTAGGCTTTTGGATATTGGCTAAAACTTTATCTACCACCTTAAAGCCTTTTTAAGGTAATGCTAAAAATACAAAACTACCAACATAGTGAAAATGTCACCAAGCAACCTTAAGGTGTTACCGCTCAATGCTTGGAGCCTAAACAAAAAACTCCATGCCCTTCAAGCCCTCCTCACTATGTAGAGAGTAGACATCTGTGCCATAACTGAGACTTGGTTTAAAGCCATAGAAGGTACTCTGGCAGTGCAAGGCTACAGTGCCTTCCACAAATTTAAAGCAACAGCACAGACTGGAGACAAAGGTGGAGGTGTCTCGATTTATGTTAGCAAAAAAAAAAACACCACCAGGTTGGCTAAACAGTTTGATACCATGGAGCTCATTCATGTGCAAGTTGTCACAGAGAAGGTCCTTCACCGTATCATTGTTTAGCTACAGGTCACCATCTCTGTCCCTAGAATCTCACAAATCTTACCTAAACCAATTATAGGTGCTCACCATTCAACCAAATACCCTATTCATGGGTGATTTATTTGCTCTTCTATAGACTGGGAAACATACACTGCCTCAGAGTCACAGGCACAGTGCTTCCTAGACTTTATTAACATGAATATCCTGAAACAGATAGTGCACACTCCAACCACAGTGTCAAGCTTACTGGATCTGGTATTCACCAACATGGGAATGCATTGTGTACCCCCTGTGCCATGTCCTCACTAGTGAGGTCAGATCACAAAGTTGTCTCCTTTGAAGTAAAAATCAACACAGAAAACCCAGCTAAACCATTAACATTTAGGAACTATTCTAAGGCAAGATGCATCTTATTAAGTGACAGGTTTTCAAAATTCAAGGCTCCCCTAATCTTGAGACCACAGCTACCTATGTAGAATTATTCACAGAGTCCATATACAAGCATAAAAATGGCTGCATAGAGGCTACCATCCCTACCAGAAATAAACCCAAAACAAACACTAAAACAAATCCCACTGGTGGAACCCTCACCTAAACTGAGCATATAATAAAAGAAGAAAACTCATGGCCAAAATCAGGAGCAGCAACTCCCTTAAAGACAAGTGCTGTCTTATACAACTAAACAAGAAACTAGGAAATCTAATTAAGTCCAACAAGGCCAACTATAAGGTTAAGATAGCCTCACAGGCTAAAGGCAGTCAAAAGGCCTTCTTCAGCTATGTCCAGAACCTTAAAGGTAACACACAGCAGTGTGCTGAACTGATGTGAAAGATACTACTTCACCAATCAGAGTAACATAACAAATGTACTGGCTGATAAATTTAGCTCAAACTTCACCCCGAATCCCCCACCAGCTCCTCCAGGTGAAATCCCCTCCAATATACTTTCCCAGTTAGTAGCAGGGAGCAGGTGCTGGCAGCACTTACTAAAGTCAAAAACATCACCTCCATGGGTCCTGACAACATCCCCAGTTGCTTCCTGAAACATGACCTGTCAGGTCCACTTGAGGCACTCTTCAACTGCAGCCTTGAAACAGGCTATGTTACAAGTGAATGGAGGACCACAGCAGTCATTCCCCTTAATAAGGGTTGAGCATCAACCAAACCCAGAGCACTACAGATCCATCAATCTAACAAGTCTAATATGCAAAATCATGAAATGATTTATCATGGAAATGAAAAACAAGGATATTACCAACTTGCAGACACTGGACTCATCCCAATTTGGCTTTGTTAAGAGAAGATCATGCCTACTTAACCTGGAAGACTTCTTTGAGTGGGTCACCATGGCAATGGACGGGGTAAAATAGTAAATACTGCTTGTCTTGAGCTGACCAAGACACTTGATGCAATACACCACTCAGGGATTGTTGACAAGCTCCCTGAGCTAGATATCAATCACTACATAACTTGCTGGATTGCTGTATGGCTCACAGATAGGACCCAAGAAGTCAGGAACAATGACACCACCTTCATCAAGAGACAGGTCACCAACGGAGTACCCCAGGGCTCCATGCTGGGCCTGTTTCTGTTTACTATCTAATTCTCACAAATTAAGATTAATGTTCATAGCCTCTGGCTCAACAAGTTCACAGATGACTGTAAATTGGGAGATATTATAGATTCCTCCCTGATGCTAACATCTTGCAAGAGGGTTTAACACAGATGAATGGCTGGTGCCAAAGCCATGGCTTAAAACTCAATGCTAAAAATTCATTATAATGTCCTTTGGAAAACTGTCAACCCAAATTAATTACTCAGTTGATAAAACACCCCTAACAGTCGAACGAGTAGTAAGGGATCTGTAGACAGCAATCTGGCCTTTGATCAACAAGTAGCTAAGATAATAAAAAATCATTCTAAGTCCCCCAACTTATAAGGTAAAGGTATGGCATCCAGATCCAAGGAAGTTATAAGACCACACAACTTGGCCTTTATCAGACATCATTAAACACAGTGCCTCATTTGGCATGTGTCTAACCAGACACTTGCAACAGTTGGTACACCCACAAAGTTTTTTTCACCAGGAGAATTTAGGGCACAAATACCCTGTCCCACACTGATCACCTAAAGAATTTGTCACCATATTCAGTCTCCTACAGGCTGCCAAGAGGGGATTTTTGTCTGGCTTACATGGTTTTTCAGACCCAGCGCTGATGGATCTGAACTTCACTTGTGACATAAACACGCAATGCTGCAGAGACAGATGTGTCCTAAAGGATCCCAAACTATGGAATAGGCTCCTTATCCATATAAAACAGAGTTCATTCCTGACCCTATACAAACAAAACCTTGACAACTGGATGGAAAATAGTACATTTTTCTCAGTTTGACTCCCATGTCCCTTGTGGACAGAGGCCGTCAATAAGAAAAGTTTTATCCTAACTAACACTCTACCTACAGATCCTTAGTTAACTCCATACTAACATGCTCCCCTGATAATACTCTGGGACCCAAATGGTTTAGTATGCACAGCTAGGCTTATAAGGACCCTAGTGGTTATTAGATTAGCAACAACCTATGAACATATAAAGCTATAAGCAATGTATTTTATTTATTTTTTAATATATTTTATTTTACATTTGTTGATTGGGATAGTCCGACTGGATACATGTCCATTTTCAGCGGAGGCCCGGGGAGAAAAGCTCCAAACCTCATACTACATACATACTACAAAATACTATTTAATATAGACATATAAATCAAGTTTTACAATTTCCAAACTGAATTGCATTCATTAAAAGTATCAAAACATAACTCGGTCACACAAGGTATTACAAAGTAATTAGGTTATTAACCAAATAACTAGCATATAGTCACTTAGAGACACTTAGAGGCAGGAAGTCCTCATTAAGCACACAGTTGACGGAGTAAACGTTAATTGGGGGTAAAGCAAGGACATATCCACCATATTTTTAAGTATAGTATAAGATTTTTCTTGACTTGGGATAAAGAGGGTTCTGATATTAGGTGAGTAGGGAGTGAGTTCCATTTTTTTCCTACAGAGTTGGCAAACAGAGCATCCCCAGCTGCGTTGTTAGTTTCGAGCATGTAAACTAACATTTTGTTAGAGGATCGGAGCATCTCGAGGTTCTGATAGGGGGTGATAAGGCTTTTAAGAACAGGCATGTATTCGGACTGGTAGAAAGTCTTATGGGCAATTACTAGTTGGTTGACCTTTAGTTGATTAGGTAGTTCAAGCCACCCTAGAAGATTAAGGTTAAAATAGTGGTGGGTTCTATAGGCTGTACCAGTGGCAAATCTAGCGATGTGATTATAGCAGCTAGTGAATTTGTTCAAGTCAGTTTTACTCAAGTTTGTGAGTAAGGGGGAGGCATAGAGGAGGGTAGAGAGTAGGTGTGTGTGGGCAATAACACTTCTAGCTAGGGGAGTTAGGAAGGGTTTAATCTTGTATAGAGAGCCAAGTTTTCTGTTAACTGTTTTAACCATATGGTTAATATGAAAATCAAACTTAAGGTTATTGTCAATTATTACACCTAGGAGCTTGGTCAAGGGATCTGGTGAAATACAGGTGCCACTGTTAGATTTTATGGTGAAGGTTGGTACGGTTGACCTTTGAGATGGAGAACAAAGCAGCAGCTTAGTTTTGTTGGGATTTAATATGAGACAGCGATTAAGAAGCTAATTTTCAACTATGTTAAAAGTTTTTTTGGGATAAAGACTGCAGTTCTGTTGGGGCTGTGGCTGAGCATATTAGAGTTAAGTCATCCACGTATTGAATACAGGTAGCCTCTGGGATGACTTTCTGTGGGTCATTTATAAATATAAAAAATAGGAGGGGTCCCCTTAAGATGGAGCCCTGGGGACTTCTAGGGTGATGGGTAGCAGGGTGGATAGGTTGTCCTTCCATAGGACTGCCTGTTGTCTACTACTCAGGTAAGATTGGGACCATTGGATAGCCTGGGTGTCTAGGGAAATGGTTTCCAGTGTTTGTACAAGTATTTGGTGGTTTACCATGTCACATGCCTTGGAAAGGTCTAAGAAGATGGCTGAGGAAAATGTATTAATGTTTAGGTTTAGATTTATAACGTTAGTGAAGGAGAGAAGGGCAGTGGTGGTACTATGGTATGGTCTAAACCCATGATGGGAGTTTGTCAGGAGATTGTTCATGAGAAGATAGTTCAATAGTTGTCTGTGCATGCATTTCTGCATAATTTTGGCAAGTATCAAAGTAGATGAGTTAAAACCTGTGAAATACACAAGTGCAAATCATGGCAACAGATTTATCAAGATTCATGACCTAAAGTCTTGTGATACTAGAAGCATAGAGAAGAAAGGATTTTACCCCACATTACAACTTAGTAGGAAAAGTCTGCAATGTTGATCACTTACTACTGTGGTCAGTAATAATGTACAATGAAATAAATTAAGAATGACTTCCAGCTTGACACCTTTAACATGAAACGGTCTTTTCCAGTGATTTCTCTCATGCTGTAATTTTAAAGTATAAGGAAGAGAAAGTTAACATTTGTAAGAGGATTATTTAAGCTGATTAAAATAGTCTATTATTGTAATATAACAAGGTCTGGCAAGAAATCCAAGAAAAAACAATTAGTCCAGTTGGAGTTGCCAGACTGACTAACAATCACGTGCCAAGTAATTGCATGTAGGACCTGGAGAGGTGTGGTGCTGTGGAACATCGTATGTCTCCTGATGTAATAAGATCTCCCCCTTATCTTATCAGTGGTACAGAAAGTGAATAATAGTGTAGATGGCTTCATAGCCTAGCCCACTAAAAAGGAGAAAGAGGTGGACAATGTCCTTATTAAACATTCAAATCTATTTTTGAATCTGCAATAAGAAATCAACATCCCAAAGGAATAATGGATTCACTTAGAATCAAACTTTTGCCTGATATTGACCAATAAGGCAGGGCTTGTGGTAAACATATCTGAGAGACAGAAGTCCTGGAAAGAGCTGAACAAGTGAACAGTTTCAGATTTATAAGATTAGGTTCATAGGTTTTTACTAAGCTTGCAGTGTGGAAGACCATTGAAAAGTCTAGCTCAAATTCCCATTTTCGCATAAGCTCTGTCTAGTTAAGTGACTTCCTCAAGGTCAAGTAGGCAAATGAGGGTTAAGGGACTCAAACCTTGTAAAATAGGAACTACAGCTTACAGTATTAACCCTCTGTGCTAACTGGCAGACAGCAGAGAACAACTTTCTCTGTGGATGACATTAATATTTTATTTATTTATTTATTTATTTTACATTTGTTAACCGGGGGTGTCTGACTGTGCCGAAAAGGCCCTTTTTCAGCAGAGGCCCGGGGAGAAAAGCTCCACAAAGAAAAATTACAGACACATTTAGTTATTTAGACATAATCAGTATACACACAAATTACAAGAGACATGTTTTTACAGTGGTATGCGGCACAAACAAACAGTTACAATGGAGAGAACAATCAAAAAAGATATTAATTTTAAAAATAAAGGTAAGTAATAGATTTGTGGTGTACAGCTGAACTTTGGAATGTAGGTAGAATACATACATAGTACACAGGTACAGTACATACATTGTAGATTAGCCAGTGTTTGTGAGTAAGATTGAAAAACTATTATAAATTGCTCTAGATTTAGTATGCATATGTTATCCCCTTTCACTAGCCTGGGGAGCAATCATGGCACTGCCAACTTTGCTTGAGATGTTGCCTGATGAGGTCTTTAAAGGAGGCTTTGGATGATGTGTTTTGAATGCTAGTAGGGACAGAGTTCCATTTTTAGCCACCGAACTACTATATAGTGCATCTCCAAAGCTATTGTAGCTGTTGGTGACTTCTAGTAGTAGTTTGCTTGATGATCTGAGAGGCCTTTTGGCTGAGTGATGTTGTACTAGGTTTTTGAGGGCAGGACACTTATTGGGGAGGTAATAGATAGAATGACAGAGGCAGAGCTGATTGTAGGTTAGGAGGTTGGGCAGTTCAAGCCAGTGGAGCTGTCTCAAAGCAGTACAGTGATGAGTTCTATATGAGCAATTTGCAGCAAAAGTGGGCAATTCTGTTATAGCAAGCTTCCATTTTGCTTAGTTCAGTTTTGTTGAGATTAGTCAGAATGGGAGATGCATAGAGTAGGGTGGATAGAAGTTGGGAGCGAGCAATGGCTGATCTTGTGTTGTTGGTAAGAAATGGTTTGATACGGTAGAGTGACCCCAGTTTGGCATGTACTTTTTAATAGTTAAGTTCAGATGACTATCAAATTTTAGGTGGGAGTCTATGGTTATTCCCAATAGCTTAGCCTGTGCCACTGGAGCAATTGGAGTAGCATTTGTGGAGTAGATAGTGAATTGACTGTTAGTGTTTTTGTTAGAACTGGTTATAATCATAAGCTGAGTTTTCTTTGGATTAAGGATAAGTTGGGCTTTGGTAAGGTAGTTTTCAACGTCAGAGAATGCTAGTTGAGTTGTTTGCAGGAGGGTGGGAATGTTTTGTGCAGCACAGATTAAGGTAGTGTCATCTGCATACTGAATTATAGATGCATGCTGTGTGGAGGTGTGGAGGTCATTTGTGAAGACTGTGAATAGTAGTGGTCCTAAGATAGAACCCTGTGGGACTCCATAAACCTCCAGATAAAAACAGAATATGCTGATAATGTTACTTGCAAGACCTGTGACCTCAGCAAGACAACCACAGTCTTATACTTTGAAGGAGCAACTACAGTGAGCTGTTGTGAAGCCTGTGAAGATTTTCAAACATGAAGATAAAATGGGTGTTAGTGGAACTTGATTCCTCAATGATCACAGCCAACAGGGAGACAGTTTTCTCCAGTGATGAGAAAATGCAGAGAAGCAGTTAAAGTTCAGGATGTCATATCCTGCATTATTCCGAACTTTTCTAGCATGGGGATTCATGATTTTAAGACAGTCACAAAGCTCTAACCTGTATATGGGGCAAATGTGCTAGGCATATTCAGTAATAATGTGGATCTGTGGAAAATGAGGAATGTTAATGGAGGCATCTAAGGGAAGGCTAAAAAAGAAAATAGGTATAGGAGCATTTTGTTATATTTTAGCAGTTAGTGAAGTGGTGGAAGAAGGCTGCTCTGGCTATGAGTGGCAAACTCTAACATCACTTGAAATAAATAATTATTAATAGGATGACTTTATTGTCCAACTGGAAAGCAGACAGGACAAAATTCCTGTGCAACTAAACTAAATATCTTACACAAGGTCAATTAAACGTTGTTTAAATGGTATTTGTTAATAAGAAGAAAAACATATGTGCCTTGTTTTTCTCTATTAAAAACTGAAAATAAATCAGTCTCAAAAAGAGCTTAAAAATAAATCTGTAGGGAATTCAGTTTTAAACAAAATTTGAAAACTGATTTGTGAGGAAGAACATGAATGTACTAATGTTTCCTGCATTTTTATTTGTGTTTAACTGCTAATGATGTAAAAGGTCATTTGCGAAGGCAGCTATGCATCTGAACTATCATTTAAGTAGGATTTTTTTGAGAACTTTTGTTTCACAGAAGAATGTAAATGTCATTTGAGTGCACCAAGTAAAGATATTTCTAGGCCACTTCAATTAATGAAATGTGCTTTGTTAAGCAACTGGCCTCTTCCTGACTTCTTTATTTGAAGCAAAACCATTATTATGATGAGCTTTAATATGAGTGGTAAATGAAAATGCAGTACAACTATCAAATGACTTTTGATTTCTTTTTTATACTGTATTATCAGGACTTGTTAAATTACTTTTTGGTCTCTTTTTATATTGTACTTTCAGAAAATTACAATGGATAGACAAAGCATTAAAAAGAATGGTGCACATGAATTAATAAAGACAATAACTTAAAATGAGATAAGGTAGGCAATTGATGACCTTCTATATGTTACAAATGTCAGTCCAACTAACAGAAAAAATATATATAGTGCTAAATTATGGCTAGAATGCAGAAAATTGCCCCTGTGATTAAAATATATATATATATATATATATATATATATATATATATATATATATGTTGCTTTTGATCATAGCAGTTTCCACTACTGAGAGGAAATGTGATTCCGAGACATGTTTAGCCACAATTGAACAAAGACCTCATTACTGGCTAATTTGCATGTCTCTGAATCATGCAGTGTTACCACTAGTGTTAATCAACGCCTTCCTGTTGTAGTCATCACTGGTAGCCCATGCATTGTATTGACAAAGACACCACCTTCATTCACCTGCCTACCATGCTCACATTTACACACACACACACACACACACACACACACACACACACACACACACACACACACACACACACACACCTGAGTTAACTCATACTCCTATAGACAGACACACAAGCTGACACAAATGTGTATACACCCACACATCCTCCTCCCCTACTTCTCTTCAGATACTTACTTCACCTTACTTTTTACACGGTCTTCTCGTTGACTGCAATGGAGGAATACAGCATTTCTGCCCATTTATTAACCTTTCTGGTGGTACTAATTTTCATATTCACTTTGATAAGTAATTGACAATTTTTATGCATTTTCTGCCAGTTTTGTTGTTACCACCTGCCTCAATAATTGCTAGTTGTTTAAAATGTCTCTTTTGATTGAATCTCCTACCTATACTGTAATGTACATCTGCTCAAACTTTTTATTGTATAAAGGTTTGTTGTGTCTATTGTATTTTACTGCAATTCTATGAATGTTTACTGCATAACTGCACTGTGGAGCTTTTCTCCCAGGGCCTCCACTGAAAAAGGGTGCAAGCTCAGTCGGACTATCCTGGTCAACAAATGTCAAATAAATAAATACATAAATAAATAAATACTAAACACAGATATTTGTAGGGGACAGCACATGGCTAATTATCATAGGCTGCTTTCCCCAAATGCCTCATTAACATTTATAGCTACTGACCATGTAGAACCATTGCTGTGGGCCTGTAAAGAGTCTACCACTACTTTTTTCCTCCTGTGTTTAGGCTTACCACTGGCAGTAGCCCTTTCTGAATTCCAGCCTTTGCTTATTAAATGGGATGGTTCTCTGGTCAACTTTTGGAGGTGAGGGCATGAAAAATTAAGGATATATGGCAATTCATTGTAGACAACTACACTGGCATGATGATGTCTTTTTACTGGTGTTAATGTTTGAACAAATGAAGCAGGCCTTCTTTTAGGAAATGGTGAATTATTACACAAGAAGGAAAAATGACAATAAACTGGTGAGACATAACTCCTAGAGGTACTACAGTTGCATTCGTATTTATTAGAGATCTCATACTAGTTATGTCTTTTGTTACTTTATTGTTAGTTATAGGTCATCTTCTGACTCTGAATTAATATATTAGATTCCTAAAGTTGCTCTCCTAGTGAACAAATATTTTATTTATTATGATATATTAAATACTCAAATATCAACTTATCCGCCTACACATCCAACAACATTTACACAAAGGACTTTCTCAACATTATCAACTTTAGATTCCAAGGCCAAATATTTACTCTCCCTAGTGAAGATTCAAAACCTTCAACACCATGTCTTAACTGCCCTATGCTCAGCTTGGATTCATACTGATAGATCAACAGCTCTTTCACAGAGTGCAAACCCCCTGAAATCAACATGCCAAAACTACTTATATATATATGTGTGTGTGTGTGTGTGTGTGTGTGTGTGTGTGTGTGTGTGTGTGTGTGTGTGTGTGTGTGTGTGTGTGTGTGTGTGTGTACCAACTCTGAGGTCACACACTGTCACTGACAGTGATCTTTGAGATTCTCTATTCTCTTGTGTTTTCATTCTTTTTTTTTTTTTCATGTTAGCATTTAGCATTTTGAGTGCATTACATTTCCATAAGGAGCTGTTTTGTCATGGGCTTTGGAAAAGCCCCGCTTAACAAGTGCTCCTACTATAAAATGAACTTTCTAGAACCATGAATAGAATTTGAAATCAACTCTATAAACTTCAGATGTTCTTTGGGTTGATCTCTGCTGCAGCACCCTAAGCTATATGGGTTATATTCTGCATAGGATATAGCAGCCGGACAGCTAAAGGATTGAAGACTGGCTTGTGCTGTTCTGTTGCTGGACAGATAAGTTTCTTTTGATGAAAAGACTTCCCTGTGTTATTTTTTAATGCTTAAGTTTACTTTCTTTTGCCAAAGCTGCTGGGGAGGAACAAAAATGATGGGGTGGTGTCTGCCCATCCCATACAGGGGAATGTGTAGAAATGTACTGGTTACACTTCAAGAAGGAGCAGACAGTGGTGGTGTGACCATTGCCAAGCCAGTACCTCAGTTTTGCAGTTGAGGGACAAATAAAGAGTTCATGACAAAGCCAGAAATAATAGGGAGGCAATGGCTGAAAATCAGGAATGGATTTTAAATATTGCTCTTATAAATGCAGAAAGCTGCTAGAATAATGAGTTTTTCCTTAGCATGCATTTTCTGAAAGATATGAAGTCAGAAACTCAAATGCCCATTGTTATTTAGTGACTTCAGTCATCAATGATTTGCCAGAAAACCACAAATAGTGCATTTTCTAATAGATATGAGGTCTGAAACTCATGTCTGTTATTTAGTGACTTCAGTCATCAAAGCTTTGCCAGAAAACCACAATTTTTATGAGGAACAGGACAAAAATATGAGACTAAAAATGAGACATACTGCAAAAATATGGACAGTTGAGAGGTACAGAGCAAGTGCTTGAGGGACACTTTACCAAAGAAGGTGATTTTTTCCTTGTGATATTATTATACACCTGTTATTGCGACATGAATCCAATTTATCAGAAGGTGTTAAGGGTTAAAAAAAGCATACTGTAAAGTTACAGCATCAGTATTAATCAATTCTTAAAACAACAAAAAAATTAATATGGAAGATATCATTGACTGTCCATGTCTGACAATCACACTCACCAACTTGATGTTGGTGTGGACAGTTAATGACAAATACATGTCAAGCCATATTTTGCAATGGTACTTGCTATGAACATGAAAAAACATTACTTGTTTTTTGTAAAGATAGTTGTCTACGTGGAAATGAATAGCAGCTTTTAATCAGTAAAATTTGATTATCTTTAGAATGAGCAAGATTTTCTCAAGCAGACTTTTAAAAATACTTTGTCAGACATAAGAGAGCTGTCATCAACGAACTCCTGTGGTGCTTGGCATTATTATGTCACCTGTATGTATGTTCAAAGTCTTTTCTTATATAAATACTTTGTTTCCATCTTTCTTAGCATCATTTTAAGTGAAGTACATTTTTACAACATCGTTCCTGACTTACATAAAATTCTGCACACATACTTCATTTTTTCAGCTGTGTGTTCTACATGTAATTTGATTAAACTGAATAACATATGCACTGGTTAATACATTATAGATGTCTGGCTGTATCACAGAACTCAACAAAAAAGCCTTAGTCTAGCTGTACATTTATAATGTATAATTCAGGTTTACATTGTTGAGTTTCCCCTTAGTCACTGCATTTGTTTGCAGGACGTTTGCTATGTGCATATTCAGTGCACCACAATGATCCCCACTACTGTACTTGTTCTGTGAGTGCAGTGGTGTTTACTTTGTTATTTTGTCGTGTGCATGTCCTTTCTGCATCTGCCCATTCATCGGTCTGCGTGCTGTCACTGCTGTGATTTCCTTACTTTGTTATTTTGTCGTGTGCATGTCCTTTCTGCATCTGCCCATTCATCGGTCTGCGTGCTATCACTGCTGTGGTTTCCTTTTCTTTCAGCCATACTTGGTAATGCCTTGTATTCCCATAACAAGACATTTGATTTTGATCACCCTCTGCTATGGCCACATATGTTCTGGTGCTGTCTTTCAAGTCCGTTCTTTTTATGTACACCTTTCAGAAGATACCACTGCTGTTACCTGAAGACTACTTCTGATTACTACTAATATGCTTACATGTCTCCTCACCAGTGCTGTATGGCTTCTGCCTGCAACCCCTCTTCTGCTGATGACATGTTTCATTCCACTCCACTGACTGCCAACATTATTCTCTGCTTACTGTGTACCTGCACCTTATAACTAACTTCCCGAAGCAGTATATCTTGCATAGTTCCACATCTTCATACTCTTTTGCAGTCCAATGCCATGTTGGTCATATCATTTTTATGCTAATAATTTAGAGGATATACTTTCTTGCAGCATCTTTGGTTATTATGCGGTACTTCTTGCCAGAGCTTTGCAACAGCATAGTTGTGGTACATGTCAAGCCTGTCAGATGCCACGGGTGTAGGTTGCCTACCTTCCATTACTATTATGCATTCACTATCTTCTCCCCATGGTATCCTTTCCTGCAACTATTCTCACTTGCCTCTTATGCTGCTAACCCTGTAGCATAAGTCATCTCAGTCATTATAGCTTCATCTTCTCCAAAAAGCTCTGCTAAGAATAATTCCATTTTTCCATCCATGTTTTGACTTTGTAAACTGCTTCTTGAACTAAATGTTGTAACATATTTTTGCATCTGTAAATATGTATGTGTTTTTTAGGATATTCTTGTATCTGTAAATAGATTTTGTTCAGTTCTTATGTGATCCTGTTCACCAGTACTGCACTTGGAAATGGTCCATTGAAATCAGTGTACTACCCTTATAAACAAATATAAATAAATACAATTCACATTAGAACCTGAAACTCTTGCTGTTTATTTTTCATTGCTATTATTCTGAGTCATGTCACTGTGTAAGTGATATTGACACGGTTCTTTTGTGGGCGGTGCCAGTAGCAGTGTAAAAAATCTACTTTATTCCTGCTGTGGAAAGCCCTTGAATTTATCTGTTCAATACTGTGGTTTCATAAAACATGTTTCTTGATCCAGCAAACTTACATCACAGGGCACCTAGTTTCTGATTATTTTTGTATCCCAGTCCCGAATTCGCTCATTTCTATAGCATTGATAGGCACCATTTGCTTTAAGTAGATCTCTTATTTCTTTGCTTAACAGACAGTTAGTAGGCATGTAGTTCAGGAGACTAGTAAAAAGCCTAGCCCAAATTCCTGATTGCTCCAAAGCACTGCCTGGATGAGTGACTTGCTCAAGGTCACACATTAGGTAATTAAAGTTAGAAGGATTCAAACCCTGTTCCCGTGGCACAGGGAGCAGCTCATTAACAAGTAAGAGCTTTGATTCACTGCTCTAACTGTAATATATGGCTGCACTTATTTGTGGGTTTACAGAATGTGTTAGGGATAATATTTAAATATGTACATGTAAAACATTGTTCTTGTGAAATGAAAAAAATATTGAGTCAGATTGAATTTCAAAATCTCTATTTTCCCATTGCATGCTCATGCGAATGTACATGAATGGTGGTTATACAAATTTCAAACTATTTAAGTAATTTATTACAGCTCTGATATAAGAAGTTGTGCAACATTATTTAACAGGTAGTATAAGAATTATGAAGGGTAGCAATATATAAAATATTTTTTTACAGCACTGTAAAAACATTCTTGGGAGCTTTATACGAATACGGCAGTCTATTTTGTCTTTTTGTCAAACCTTTTTCATGAGTACTGTATAACTGACACCTTTTTTTCTGTTTTGCTTTTATATAGTTCTAATAAAATAAATCAATTATAAAAGTTATCTCTTCCAGAAGCCGCTTAAGATTCTTTACTTTGCAATATAGTTGCCATTTAACCCTCGCCCTAATTAAAAATAGCATTACTATTGAATTTTCATTGCTGTTTCATTACAAGTGGCAGTACAGCCATATGTGTTATAAGCTATACATGTAACAAGGCTTACTGGGAAAGGAAGCATTCCCAGTAACGTCAGTATAAATATAATCCTATGTAACAAGGCTTACCAGGAAAGAAAGCATTCCAGTAATGTCGGTATAAATATAATCCTTCTGTAGCTCAGTAAGCACAGTCATAAATATTTAATTTTGCAAGCCAAAAATCACAATTAAAGTACCTTGAATCTACCTTAAATTTTGTTTCCCCATTGCTGGTCAGCAAACATAATGCTAGTGTGCTAAATGATAAAAATAAATGACAGCTTAATGCAAGTGGTAAACTACCTTTTGTCAAGTCTCATAAAGCTGATATGTGTCCATTTCATTACAAGGAAGAGTGCAGATTTTAGTCCCAGCTTAAATATAGCAGAGAATGTATTAAACTTGAAATCGTACCACTCATCTACATTCAATACATATAGCAGAATGTGACATTTAAAGTGCTATCTTACTGGCAGAAAGTTGAGGTCTGTCTAAGACGTTACACATTAATGCTCCATTTTAACAAACAACATTTGATAGCATTTTAAGCTCCTCATTGGC
>NC_056727.1:293150159-293207659 GCF_019279795.1 Protopterus annectens | reverse complement strand
GGGGGGATGAAAGGGTTAAATGGGAATGTAGGATAATTGTGAGGAAATGAGGTAAGTGTAGGGAGGGGTTTAATGGGTTTTATGCAAGTATAGCTGGGTAAGGAGTCACATTTTGTGTGAACTTGCTTCCTGCAAGTTTATGTCCCATTCAGCCTGTAAGTAACTTGGTGGACTGGAACAGGTAGGCCTTGCATAAGGGAAGTTTGCGTGGAGGGTGTGGATAGTAATGGTATATTAAAATAGTGGTGGGTATTCAATTTTTTTTTTTTACACATCTCTCGCTCTGAGACAGGGAAAAAGGAATGTACTAGAAACTTTGGGTGGGGGACTGGAGGGGGCCTGTTAAGTTTTGGGTACTGTCAGGCAGATTCATTATAGTGTGGGACAGTATCCATACTTTTCAACTCTACTGATTTTTACAGAGTGTCCAGATTTTTGCCTCATAATTTTAGTTTGTCATAAAATTGTGGTTTTCTGGCAAGTCAGTGGTAAGTCATTTAAGACTGAAGTTAGAAATAATGACAGACATTTGAGTTTCAGACTTCATACCCTACAGAAAATTCATGATAATGAGGAGCCTGTTATTTTGTCAGCTTTCTAGGTCTGTAGGAGTAATATTTAAAGACTGTCCCTATTCTGGGCCTTTGCCCCACTTTTATTTATGGTTTTGTCCAGATTTCGTATTTTAAGAGCTTGAGAGGTATGATGGTATCTGTTTGAGAAGACACGCTTAATGGTATTAATGGCAGCACGATAAGGCACAAGACCAAGTCAGAACCCCTCCACCCGCTCCACCCCACTTTGTGGTTAGTGGATAAGTTGGAAGTGGTGACTGGCGAGGAGCTGATTACAGACTTCTGACCTGCCTGGTGGAAAAGTGAACAGCACCAAGCTAGAGAGCTAGAGAGTGAGTGAGCAACGTGCTGGGTGTTTGCCATGATAGCCTTTTTCTGCTTCTTTTTCTGAGTGTGACTGCATTGATTCTTTCACTGCATTCACATTTAAAACTATGGTGAACATTGCTATGCTTTTGGTGGGTGTATGTGTGGAGGAGGTTGTGCATCTGACCTGGCCTTTGTGTCGGGCAGTGCATGCTGCATATAAATTAAAAAAAAAAAGTGGAGGGTCTTAATGGGTCCAGCTTGTGTTGTTTGTTACAGATTCTGAAGAAGGCACTGAGGGATGATGTGCAGTTGGGTTCAGACTTGGCAACTTTTTGAGTTTCTAAGGTTGGTATTTGGAGTCTGTTCCTGTTTCTGGGCCATTTTTCCATCATCGTTTGGGACTTTGGCAGTTTTCGTAGTGGGAGGTTGACTGGGGGTTGGGATGTTTCACTGACTTCTAGGCACTCATGGGTAATGGTTGTGCTCCTTCACAGTGGGTTTAATGTGAATTCTGCACAAGGTGGAGGAAATGTTAGTGGCTATTTTGTGGGCTTTCATTAACCCATATGGTCAAAATCAGGAAATGTTCTGACAGCATATTATGAATCAGGGACTAGCCTTAAACATTTATTTCCAAAATTCCTAAGCAGGTTTATAGTCGGTAATAAATGTTCATTTGGTGAACTCGTGGCTTATTTATTAAAAAAAAGTCTTTCTAATCTAGAGTTAGACTAAAATATTCTACATAGCTTTTACAATTAATGAAAGATGTACAGATAGAAAGTAATTAATTGGTACTTGTGTACTTCGGAAGCAAAGACATTATGAGCTAGGATTCCACATTGTGCTGATCTTGAGACTTTGAATTGTTGGTTAGATAGAGCTACTGAAGGGCTTGTATATCACCCACTCTGTTAATATACTTATCGTCTGTCTTACACAGCAAGTGCTGACTAAAAATATTTTCTGTTTTAGCAGTCAGAGTTGTCTGCAATTGCAAGGGACAACTGTGGAGCCATCCTTGCCCCAGTGCATGCAAGTCTGTCTATGGGACATCTAGAGATGTATTTGATTTCTGATTCTGGATGGTCTTAACGTGCATTCCATGGATATTTAGTACTGTTCTATGATTGCTGGCTTTTTTGGAAACCAGATGTAAATGAGTTAAAGGAGTTCATACAATATTTGAATAAAAACAAGTGGGGCATAATGTAAGCTGTATTTGTAAAAGCTGTGCTGGAAGGCATGGATTAAAGTGGGGCATAATGTAAACTGTATTTGTTAAAGCTATGCCAGAAGGCATGGATTAAAGTGGGCATAATGTAATATGTATTTGTAAAAGCTGTGCTGGAAGGCATGGATTAAAGTGGGGCATAATGTAAACTGTATTTGTAAAAACTGTGCTGGAAGGCATGGATTAAAGTGAGTATAATGTAAGATGTATTTGTAAAAACTGTGCTGGAAGGCATGGATTAAAGTGGGACATAATGTAAGCTGTATTTGTAAAAGCTATGCTGGAAGGCATGGATTAACGTGGGGTGTTATGTAAGCTGTATTTGTAAAAGCTATGACAGAAGGCATGGATTAAAGTGGGGTGTAATGTAAACTATATTTGTAAAAGCTGCACCAGAAGGCATGGATTAAAGTGGGTCATAATGTAAACTGTATTTGTAATAGCTGTGCTGGAAGGCATGGATTAAAGTGGGGCATAATGTAAGCTGTATTTGAAAAAGCTATGCTGGAAGGCATGGATTAAAGTCGGGCATAATGTAAGCTGTATTTGTAAAAGCTATGCTGAAAGGCATGGATTACTTTGTGTATTTGTAGCAGCTGAGCATTTACATCAGTTTCAAATGCTGGATAAAGAAACATTGGTGAAAATGGGGGGCCTCACACATGTAAGGCACAGGGTTTTTTTCCTCTTCTTTTGTGAATCATTGCAGAACAGAGTGGCACATGGGAGAAGCAGTTGGGGCTGCACTTTTGACTGCTGTCAGCTATACATGCAATTGTTTCACTCGAGTGGTGTTGGGCTGACTTGTGGGTATATTCTTGTGGTGCTGGCTTACAGAGGTGATATTAGAACTGTTGCACTGTATGGGGAGGGTGGGGGATTAGTGTGAGTTTAAAAAAAAAGGAATAATTTTGTAAAGCATTTAATTATTCACACAAGAATGAATCCTTTGGTTCAGTATCTGCTAACACAAATAGAAGATGTTTCTGAGGCATACCTCTCAGCTCTGAGGCATACCTTTCAACTGTCACTGTGTTGGGCTGTGACCTATGTCTTACCTTGTATATAAGGGAGAGTGGCAGGAGAATGATACTGTGGGCAGTATAACTGAGGTAACAAAAACTGCATGGTGTTTGAGAGGATGTGTGCTTGCCATGTGTTTGTGGTGGAGTGGACCTTGGCTGCAAGGGCTGAGAGTCCATCTAGTTGGTGGTTGCATTGTGTGGTTGCTGCTCCCTCTGGCGTCATTGGTAGTTTGGTATCTTTTGTGCTATAGGTGACCTTCCTTATCACTTGAATGGGCCTGTTGGGAGTGTTTCTTTTCACTGGTTGTGGTCAGGCCTGAGCTCAGTGTTATGGGCGCATGTGCAATTGGGGGTGGAGGATCCTTTACAGTGGTGATGGGCATACCCCTCAACTTTTTGAATTTTGCAGACTGTTCACATTTCACCTCATGTTTTCCATCTGTTTCTTATAGAGTTGTGGTCTTCCAGGCCAATCAATGCCAAATCCGTGAGGATTGGCTTTAGAGAATGGTGACAGACAGTGGAGTTTCTGTCTTCATCCACATCAGAGAATTTATGGTAATGCAGAACTTGTTCTACCAATGTTTGAGTTTGTAAGAGTAATATTTAAGTGTCCCTATTTTGTACTCCCCATTTTTCATAGTCTTGTACAGATTTTTCAACAAGAGGTACAGTTATGGTTTGGGTGCAGAGGGTAGGTTTATCCCTCATATATTAAGTGTGCATAATCACTGGAACTAGTCTGGTAGATGGTGCAGTGGTTAAAGTTACTGATTCAGTTTGTCTTTGTTTCTCTTAATCCCTCGTGACACTGATGACTTTGGGAGTTTTTATGCAAGTGTAATAGGATGGTGGAAGTGCACAGTTTGCATCAGCTGGTGGCCTGAGTAACATGGACTTGCCAGGATGTTCACATAGTCAAGTCCCCAAATGATGTGGACATCCTACAGAAGGGCCTCGCTGAGACAGATGCCTGGTGTCAGAGCTATGGCCTCACGCTCAATGCCAAAAATTGCAGTGTCATCCCCTTTGGTAAAAACTCTGTACCCATGAACTACCATATAGGCAGCAATGTACTTAACACCGAATGTGTGATAAGAGACCTTGGGACCCAGGTGGACAGTAGTCTCTCCTTTGATAGTCACATCGCCACAGTAGTCAGGAAGTCCTTCTACATGGCACACCTCATCATAAAAGGTTCTCATCCAGGAAAAAAGAGGTCATTGTTCCCCTCTACTCGACACTCATTAGACCCATTATAGAGTACAATGCCCCTTTTGGAATGTACCTCACAAGACATCTGCAGCAGCTGGAAAGGCCACAGAAGTACCTCACAGAGAGGATTACTGGCCTCAAACAAATTCCCTACACTGACTGCCTCAAAAAACTCCAACTTTACTCCGTAGCATATCACCTACTCCGAGGTGATCTCTGCCTAACATATAAAGCTATGTCAAACCCAGAGCTGTTGGACATGCTACACCTAAAGAAATCCCAATCCCTCCGAGCTACGCACTCTAGGGACCTAAACTTTGTCACCACAATGAACAGGACTTGCTGGAGGGATAGATTCCTATCCCAGAGACTTCCCATACTCTGGAACAGGCTACCTATCTATATCAAGCAAAGTTCTTCATTAGCACTCTTCAAGAAACATCTTGATGAGTGGATGGGAAATAGGAAATACACCCTGGGGATCACTTCTGTGTCTCTGCTCGACAGTGGCACAGGAAAATAACTTTCTTGGGTGGCGTAAGCCAGGGAACCTTGTTGGCTAGGCTTACACAGGCCCTTGGGCCAATAGCATAATACCTACCTATGAACCTATGAACTTATGAACCTATGGATACAGATGTGGTGGAGGTTTCAGGCTGCTAGGTTACTTGCTCCACTTTGAGTTAATCTGTTTCCCGAGAAGTTCACAGGCAAGTATGTTTGATGCACATAATGCTAAGAATGGCACCTTTAAAGTAAGATGAAGTGGTAAGTAAAGGGATGCTATAAAAGAGGGGTCTGTGTGTTTGTCCCTTGTGAGAAGGAATGGTTGAGTTAAGATGGGGGCTTTCCTGCGGCAGCAAGTGTTGCTACTAAGTGCACACTTCTCATCTAATACTTATTGCAAGTGTGGTCATGTTATGGGGTTATGTTGCATAAAGCCTCCTCTTTAACTCAGATGCCATTGCAAGCTCTGTAATCTGCTGTATTGGCAGAAGTATGGGTTGAGTTAAATTTTCTTTTTCCTGGTTATTTTCCATTCATCTCTAAGATGAGGAATGCTGCTACTTAGAATTTGGAACACGGGTAAAAAGTGAAACATTTTCTAATGGAGCACTAACAACTTTAACTAGAAAGTATAGGCTAGTTAAAACATGATAATTTATTGATAGAATATTCATTTTAATGAAGTACTTATCATGGATATCAGTTAAATTGTTAACATGGAATGTGTGATGGACTTTTGATGTGAAACGTTGTGGAACATGAGGACCGTTCTTCGAGATGAGGTACACATGAGAGGTATGGGTATTTATGGAGGTATTTTAGACGTTGTTTTAAACATCCTAGATTTCGCTGTACTTGTTGCTGTTAAGTGCTTGTAGAACAAAGTAGCACATGGGAGAAGCTGTGAAGGTTTCACTTTCTAACAGATGAATGTGTAGTTTGGTGTAATCTTTTAATTTGAGTAAGTGATTGCACAAGGATATTTTTATAGGGCTTGTTTACAGAAAGTCTTCCAAGACTTAAGAAATAAGTTAACTTGGCCCATATAGTGCTGTATTGGTTTTCTATGCAAATCATGAGGTGACTCAGGATAGGGGAGGTGGGTAGCATAGTGGCTGTACTGTTGCTGAATAACATAGGCCCTTGGCAGCACCAAATGTTGTCATTTAGAAGTTTGGGCTATGTGTGTGTGCAGAGCATTTGCAGTTTTCTTTTCTTTTGCAGATGGGGGAGCACAGAGTGGGCATCAGTCAGAGGCCTGAAGGAAGTGGATTTGAATGGTGGTGGATTTTGCTGAGCTGGATCTGCTGGTCGCTGGCGTGGTGCACAATGAGGTCACAGATAATCCTACTTTATTAGGTGCTCATTAAGGCATGTCAGAGTTGGTGCAGTTTAGGAGCAGTGTGGGGGCAGGTGAGAATGAGGTATATCATGGACCAGGTTAAGCAGGTTTGAGGATTGTTAATGGGGAGTCTGGGGCTATCCGCAGGTGGGGTGGAGTTATACAAATGTGATGTTGGGTTGGATTTTTTGGACATGGTAGTTTTTTTTTTTTTTTTTTTTTTTACTGTGCCAAGGCTTTGCAGGTAGGTTGTTCAGTAGTCGATATGTCTTTGAAAGTTTTGCACTGTTCATTGGATTTGGCATCAGTGGGCAGGCAATTAGAAGGAGGTACATGATATGGATCCCCTTTTAAGTCTAGGTGAAGGGTTTGACAGAGCATTGCAACATGTGTGTGTATGTTGGATGTGTGAGGAACAGGTTTCCAATCAAACACTGAAGTTTGAAGGTCTAAGCAAGGCATTCCCGGGATTCAGCAAATATCCATGCAGGAATAGTTATTCCTGCATGGAAGGGACCATTCCCGTACAGCATGGCAGCGTGCCATGCATATTCATGAAGGTGTGCTGCAGTGCTGTAATAAGGACACGTTTCTGTGTACGAGTGCAGGGGGTGTGTCTGAGAGCAGTGCTCTCACAATACATATTCCCCCTGCACACCAGAATTGCTGTATGGCAACTTAAAAAGAGCAAGAGATTGCTCGTCATACCTCTCAACCCGTTAGAGTAATAAATCTGGAGAAAGGGGGAAAACTTTTAAATATTGCTAGTACAAACTTAGAAAGTTGATAGAATAACAGGTTTTTCATTAGCATGAATCATCCAAAGGGTATGAAGTCTAAAATGTGCACCTGCCAATGTGCTACAGTAAGAAATCTGGACAAAGCCAAAATTAAATTAAAATATTAAAGGTTTTCATTTTTTTTATTAGCCCGGAATAAAGTTAAAGTGTAGCTGCTTGGGTTTGCCCGTCATGCAGCTATGCATAGTAGCGTTTAAACTTTGAAAGAAATTAAATAGAACTATACACAGAAAAAAAAGTGAAATTGGAAAAGTAGAGTGGTTTGAGCGTTCACCTAACATGTACTCAAGTACATTTCGAGCCCCATAGCAGGCCATACATTTTCATATGTGAAACACATGCAAAATGTATTTTTAATAAATAGGTAGTGAATATATCATGTATATGTTAACCAGGGTAGTGTAGCAGTTACAAATGTGAGGTGTCACTGAAACTAAAAGTTTAAACAATATTTAGCATATCCAAGTGGATTTGTGCACCGGTAAGCAGGGCTTAGCATCTGCCCTATTAACAATGGGCAGCCTTGCTAAGCGTGTATGCCCGGTGATTAGCTTAGCTCAGCTGTTTGAAAACTGTCCAATCACAGTACAGGGTGGGAAAATAGCCATATTTAAACCTCACAGGTGGGAATACAGCTCATAACTGGTTGTAGCTCCCCACTATAGGCAGAATGGCAGGTGTTGGTGAAGGCATGCTCTTTCTGGTGCAGTGCTGGAGCATACAGGAGTCCAAGGTCATGGTAGGACACCTTGTAAAAAAACATGAATTGAAACTGCTGCAAGACCAGTACCAGGGCTCCCAGTACAAAGTGGAGGCCTGGGAAAGTCTTGCCCATGATCTCACCAGTGCCACCAGTATCCCTTGGACTGGTGAGCAGGTCTGGCGCCACTATGCTGACCTGAAGCGGAGAAAGAGGGAACTCTTAGATCAGTTGGTCATGGTCCAAGAAGCAAGGCAGACACGTACTGTCCCAGCCATGTGTACGTATGCATACTGAGAAGTGTTTCACCAAAGTCCAGCCTGTATATGTGATGGATAGGTATGCATAAATGTTTCTCTACCTTCATTACAGCTCCAGCTGAGCAGGCCGCAAACCAAGAAGCACATGCTAGCAGGCTTCAAAGGCTGCATTGTGAGGCTGGTGCGTAAGACTCTAGCTTGTAGTAGTCATACCAAATAAATATAAAGGAGTAGAATGTCACTTGGCAATATTAAAATGGGTATGACTTGTACTGAATAAACCAGACAATATGACAGTAATAGTCTCATATAGGTTATTTTTAAAACAACTGTAATTGCTGTCAATAAAATTCTAAATTCTGGACTGCTTGTGTTTACTCTGGTATTGCATGGCTTGAAATGTTGCATGCACCAATATCTGATATCTGAATAGTAATGTTGTGTTAACCACTGTTATCCACAATGTGATATGTCAAAAATATATCTAGGAATGTCTGTATAAGAATGTTGTAATTACAAGGTCAGATTGTACAACCAAAAGAGAATTAGAAAACATTGAAGTAAGAGACAGCAGTTTCTCAATAGCTCACTCTGAAGAAACACATTTTTTTGTATTTTTAGCAGAAACAGTGACAGTTTGAATCCTGGGAATGGTAATAAGCTGTATGCATAATTCCAACTAGGATTTTGTGAATATGTGTAGAAACAGTCAGGTAGTCTTAACATAAATTCACTCCACAGGTCTTCCCGGTGAGTAGCTATGAGAAGGATGTAATTATACACTGTGTAGAAACATGTCACTGCCCAACCCAAGGCCATAGGTTGTTGTAAAGTGAGGTAATTCCTGTAGAGTAATGATTAGAGCAATGATCATTAAAGTTGTGAGTACTGCAAGCATATGCAAGTTGTTAATTGACATCTCTCTCTCCCCCCGCCATATCTGCACCAATATTCTAAACACACAAATCAATGGATATGTTTTACAACAAACGTACTGCTGGGACATGTGTCCTATTGTTCAACAAATATAGAAATGTGTTTCTATTAATGTTCCCTGTTGAAATACTATCATTGGTGGCCTGTTGCTATCAATGTAACCTGCATGTCATTGTAATGGCCACTGTGGTTCCATATATTCATGTGTTCTGTTTGCTATCCAACTGTTCCAAATCTGTTGTTTTGGGTTAATGGGAATACCTATGCATGGTGTTATAACTAATCATGGAATGCGTATATGCATGACTAACCTTTCTCTGTTGTAAAACTGCAACACCATAGCACGTCTTTGAAGGCCGATCCCAGCGGATTTGCCAGTCCCGCCTCAACTGGCCATGGCACCGGGCCCTAGTACATCTGGCACCCACCCTGGGACCTCCTCATCCACTGGTCCTGCACCACCTTTGGGTGGAACTGCCTCAGGGGATGGGGCTTGTCCCACCAGGCACAAGCGCAGAGAGGATACTGTCACCTGATGCCAGGTCTGGGGTCTGGGGTGTAGCAAGCTCCGCTGAAAATTGGGAGAGCTGCTATGCCAGCTTGAGGGCTGCATGGCACAATTAGAAGGTCAGCCTGCCCCTCCTGCACAGCCCCCAGCACAGCCACCTTCGGGGCCCTGAAGGCACAGTGGTGACTGCCCATGGGGGGGACTTCAGTCCCACTGTTACCATTTGGGGGCTCATGGGGTTCTGATTTCCAAACACCCCTCCACATCCAAGGTGTTTACTACCCATGTGTCATATACCACTCCTGTATGCTGTCTTGTCTGTCTTATCTAACTTCTTACCCAACCTACCTCCCCAAATATACCTACTATCCTTCCCCAACATCCCACTCTCACCTTACAAAAAAAAGGACAATCTGTTCCCAAAAAAATATTTTGCCCCATACATAGCTGTCCATTTTGCACATGTCCACCGGCTAGATGTAATCTGGCCTAATTGTCTTCGCAACACATTATTGTTGTCCTCACCCCTCTCTCAGGGGTTTGAGCGTCCAAATCTACCTCCAACTTTACTATATATGCACAGCTGTTGCTTTAAAAGAAATGGAGAGCTATGGACCTTCCCTACACCCGTCCTGCTATTTTCCCTATTGTCTTTTCCTCTGCTTGCCCCCTTTTTCACCACTTTCCTATCACCCCTTTTTTCTTTTCTTTTAAAGAAATTAGCATGGGGTAAGTTGGGGTAATCTGTTTTAAGCAGCAGTATGTGAGTTTGTGCGTGTTTGTGTGGTGCTAACCTAAGCCCACACAGATTAAGCAAGTATTGGTTTAACCATGTTTTAGCAGTGCTTAGCTCTGCGCAAACCCACGCAAACCCACTTACAACTGCTTAAAACTGCTTTAATCACCCTCTCACCATCAGGTACTGTTTTGGTCAGCAACAAAATAATTAACCCTACCCAGTCTTCATCCCAGGACCCTGTACACCATACTCAGCTCAATGTACTACTACTCCAACAGAGCTGTATTACTGAATGTTTTTTGTCAATATATCTTTCAATACAGATATAGAATACTGTAGAACCAGTCATGTTTATAATAGATACATATACAAATATGGATGCGTATGGTGATAGATATAAATGAAAAGTGTATACATCAGATATGTGTAGCTGTACATATGAAATTAGACATATAGAATATGTACATATATATATATATATATATATATATATATATATATCATAAAATAATATATATATATATATATATATATATATATATGTAGATATCAAAAATGAAATAAACAGATATATCAGTAATCATATATGTAAACAAATATATACATATATATATAGGAATATATCTATACACAGATAAATATATATATTAACATAATATGTGTATATATATATATATATATATATAAATATATATATATATATATATATATATATACATATATATATGTAGATATCAAAAATGAAATATACAGATATATCAGTAATCATATATGTAAACAAATATATATACATATATATAGGAATATATCTATACACAGATAAATATATATATTAACATAATATATATATATATATATATATATATATATATATATGTACACTTATATATATATATATATATATATATATATATATATATATATATATATATATATATATATATATATATATATATATATATATATGTGTGCATTACATGTACTGGAGTCATACCCAGCACCATACCGCCACACCCCTAAGTGCAACAGATCTGGACAAAGGCTGCAAAATGGGTGTGCAATGGAGCAACATTAGGGACATAATGTACACCCTGCAGGTATAAATTAAAATTTTGCTACAGGAACAGGGTGTGTGTCAGCATACGTGTTTAGGAGGATGTCAGTTTTGAAACTGTAATGTATGTCATCTCATACTGACAGCAATCAACACATGATCACAGTGATTTACCACAGGAAGGAATAAATGATAGCATGCAACAGACCAGAAATATGGGCAATAAACATGGACAGTCTGGAACAATCTGGCTGGTTGATAGGTATGCTCAGAACAGCTTAGTGCAAGAAAGCATAACCAAGCCTGACAAAGGGGAGGAGCCATGAAAATGTGGATATATCTGAAATACTGGTGTAGTTGAGCTGACACATTTGGTGCAGTAACACACTCCTGTCTGTTCCAACATCTATTGAGTGGAATAGCACAAGTCCAAAGCTCAGTGACCTCCCAGTAGTTAGTCACGTAAATCTCCACATCCTCCCACTGATTTGTCAGAAATACACAAAGCTTATAGGGGCCAGGCAACACTTACAACTGCCAAATATTTGGGCATAACATCAAATTAGGGAAAATACACTGAGCTGCTAGCCATGTTACCAAGCAATATCCAAACTACAGTCAGACTGAAACAACCAAAAAGCAATCTTGCTATGGGAGAATACACATGTAATTGCAAATATACCTGGCACTCCAGGGATGTAACAGCACTGAGAAACAGACTCCAGTCTGGAAGTGTATACATTATAAGGAGTTTGCATCTGTACTGTTCTTACCCGGCATGAAATCATACTACATCACCATGTTCTCAACCTAGTTGCCACCACCCTTTACCATTGCCTTATCCTGTCACCGATCAATGTTATCTCTCACTTGTTACTACAGCTCTGCAGACCATTCTTGTTCGGATAAGCAGTACCCATACATATTCACCAACATCTCATACATCCTCTCACTTTCCAGGATTTCAGTAAACAATCCAGTTAAAATACCACTGCCATGTCTCATAAAACCCTCCAGGCATCCATCGGTATGTCACCTAGAACAACAGCCTTTCCACTGTTAAACCCCCTCATAGCTATCCTTACATTCTCCTTGATAATCTGTTGCAGCTCTGGATCAACCATACCCACCCTAGCCAACCTTCTATCCCTCCCCCATTTTTCTCATGGAACAGGCCATCAAAGTGATGTTTCCATATATTCTAAACACACTCCTAGCTTGTATGTTCCACCCATATTCCTTTATCACCCTTTTGTGTTGCACATCCTCCTTAGCTATGTGCCTCTGTCTAGCCAATAGGTACAGCCCCTATACACCATCCATGCTGTCCAACATTACATACAATCCTGACTCCACATCTGTATGTCAGACTCTCCATCCATAGCCATGTCCAACACTCTCTTTGCCATGCACCCCATCTCTTTATCCTCATATATAATCTCTACATCTGTCTGTCAATCCCACATCTCCTTTGCCAACACCTTTCTCTGCATACTCCCCTGTACTTCTTCATTCCACCACCATGTGTCTAGGAGCTGTCACTATCTGGGCAGCATGTCAACCTGTGTCTGATTGAGCATAGTAGGTCATAGGTACATTAATGTAATGCTGAGTATGAGTACAAATTGGACACATTCACTGAGGAGAATTGAAAGGCCATCCCCACATGTGTCTGCCGTCTCACAGGCAACTATCCAACCCAACCTGTAATGGAGATTAGCCACAGCACATGCACACACATTATAGCTAAAGCTGACCTGCTTCAGACAAGTTTAGGACAAACATCACCCCCCGTGGCTCAACATCAGTATAAGTGGATATCCACATCACATGCACCCTTACCCTCACCATGAATCAGGTACAATCTGCCTACTTAAACATAATGCTATGCATGTCCATACAATGCTGCTAGGTACAGGAGTATGTTTTGATGTAATGTTGAGGCTACTGATACTCATTGCTTGTGAGCTGTCTCTGTAAAAAAGTATAGACAATGTCTGATGTGCCCCGTTGTGTTTTTCCCTGTTTATGTCTTCCAGGTGTTATGCAGAGGCTTCCAGCCTATGATGTCCAGGAGACAGCAGCCATAACTAAGACCATGCTAGAGCATTACAAAATACTCTTCAGTCAGGGTCGCCAACATCACCAGGAGAGGACAGCCCTCTGGGAAGACATCACACAGAGAGTAAACATCTTGGAGAACCATGGCCGCATGTACGAACAGGTTAGGCACAGTGCAACTGATCTGATTCAGTGTGCATGGTGACGGGTTGCTGCGGTGGTGAGGGACCACTCTGCTACTGGTGGTGGGCCAGCCAGGGAATCCCCACTTACAGCAATGGAGGAACTCCTTGCCAACCTTGGGGTGGCCCACATACAACAACCAGTACAAGATGTAGCTGTCGTGGAGGTGGTTGCCACCCAGGAAGCTGGTGAGGAGTGTCCAGGTAAGGCAAAAGTCCACATCAGTGTACAGAGGTTACATTCCAACTGTGTACTAACAGTCTTTAGATGCATATGTCATTGCAAAATAAAGTACTGGGTGGGGTATAGTAATGCACACATGTGCCCATTTCAGGTGAAGAATAGCAAATAGTGTAATATCATAGTGTATACTGTACCTGTGCAGACATGTAGCATTGCCCCTGGATCAATAGATATTGTGAAGCTGCTGACAATACCTCTCCCTCACAATCCTGTCAACACGAGGCACAACAACCTGAGACTGGTAAGTATGAGATCCTCCTGTTGTAGCTTACAGTACCCCAGGCATTTTAAGATCATGCATGTGGCCATGCACTGAACTGTTATAGTCAGCAAATTGCATGTATCTGCAAGATCACCTGTGGTGGGGTTCACTGCATGATATCACAGTGGCCTATTTGCATGAGATGTCACATATCAACATAACTCACAAACCTGTTATTGCAAGACATTTGGATAATGATTGCCAAAATGTGGGGACAGAGGTACATGTTGTATACAGTACTGTGCTACAATGCATATAAAAGGTGTACACACATATCACAATGCCAGGCATTTGTCAGATATGAAAATGTGAGCACAACACACAAGATCAAAGCCATGCAACCTGTCATTTGACCTATAATCTGTACAATGCAAATGTGAAACATACAACTCTGTAAAGGGAGCATGTATGTGGAGTGGTAACAGTCCAAGAAGCTAGATGCATATGTGTGGACAGGAGGAATCTCATACCATGGTATATCAGCGTGTGATACAACCATAACAGTTGATCATATTGGGTACACACCTGCCATCAATCATAGACTCCTGGAGTACATGAAAATAACAGTCAGCTCACATACCAAGATTATCCCAACATAGACCCACAGTTGCCTGCTACAGCAATACCCATGGTTCACATACAGGCAAACATGCTGCAAATGGATTGAATGCTATGGACACATACACACAGCATTGCATAAGCCATGGGACACATTGCAGATAGTCATCAAAATGTGTACAAGAGATGGTGCAACAGTTACATTTTGAAGAAGTAGACATCCCTACACATATGCTGAGAAAATCATCCTAGAAATGTCCACGGAGGCTGCCAGGAGACATACAGCAATAGTGAAGGAGTATCAGACATCTCTGGCAAGTATTAGGTGTGTACTATATGTGACAACAATCTTCCATGGACTCCACGTGTCTTGGGTATAGGGTGTGTTTTGATGATGACAGCTGTTCCTCACAACACACAACACACAACATCCAGTTCTGGGTAACATCTGGACAACAATACATCAGCTTTACAAAGTGCATGTGTGGAAATGTGAGAAGGTGTTATGAGACCAGGGATGAACTCTCTTTGTCTACAATTTGGTCATGTTAGTTTGGCACAGTAACAGCACTGCACAACAGCAGAACAGAACTACCCACACAGTGAAGCAGAGTGATGGCAGTGTCCTGCTTTGTGTTTGCTGTCCACCAGCTTGAACTGGGGCTGTAGCCAATTTGGATTGTATTATGACCACTTCCAAACACCAGTCCCTTGTGGCTATGATCTGTATGGTGTCTGCCACATAGCTGTGGATGGGGAGGTATCCCAGCATTTCACACAACATTGAGCCACACCCTACATCCAAAGAAACAAAAGGATGAATTCACAAGAACACAGTCAACAGTCTGCTGTGGCCAAGCCTGAGGCCATACCTACATACAAAACACAGTCTGTGTGGTGACCTGACAAGTGCTGTGCACAGGGAATGGCCTTGCAATTGGACAGATTTGGAGATGTTTAGCAAGGGAGAGTTTGCAAACATTGCCATGCTGAGATGTGCCATGCTGAGAAACAACTCCCCAAGAGGACTGAATGCTGTAATGAGAGCAACAGGTGCTTTATCAAAGTATTGGTTTACAGGTGTGCACCTTCTGCAAGCCAGCTATTGTAATACTGACATGTATGATATGCTACCCCTACCTGATGTGTATGTTTCTCATTCAGAGTGCACAGGTTACATGTCATAGAAAATGGTGTAAATCTCATGACAATATTAATGTGGTCTCATGTGATATGTCACAAAACCCTTGCATGTTAAGAGGGGTGTGTACACTTACTATATCCACTGTAAGTTTGTCCAGTTGTCTGAGGAAATGCCCTTGTTTTCACATACATGTATTGCAGGTTATGACAACTGGAAATCACAGTATGACATTAAAAGTAGAGTCACCAATCCACTGGTCAAACGAGTAATGTATCAGACCAACATACGAGGTATGTGCAGCATACAGGCAGTATGATCCACATATCAAAATAGTTCTGAAAACCCTGTACAGTTTGTAGTTATGTTCCCTTGGTTTTGCCACAGTGCTATACCGGTGAACATCAGTGATGTCTACATTGGTGTAGTGTGCTCTAGGTGAAGGTTCAACACCTACTAAAGACACTCACGCATCCCAGTGGTGTAAAGTAGTAGTAAAACTAGGTTGAAAGGTATGCACTGCATGATGTTGAGGGCCTGTCTTGAGTGTGTCTGTTGTGGTCTGAGTGTGTGTCATGACTTTCACCCTCTGCCTAATGTGAGGTCTGTGTAATTCCTGTGGGACACTGTGTGTATGTGTGTGTGTGTGTGTGTGTGTGTGTGTGTGTGTGTGTGTGTGTGTGTGTGTGTGTGTGTGTGTGTGTATATGATAGCATACCATATAATGATGTTAATAATATACATATCTTGTCATTTCATCACAGGTGGGCATGGTGGTCCCAGTCCCCTCACACTATACAAGTGATGTTAGTTTGTTTGGTGACTCTGATCATGATGATAACCACAGTGGAGTATAGGTGGGGTTGTCATGGGCTGTAGCTGTGTCATCGGTTGGCATTCCACCTTTGTCAACCCCATCCCCGCACACAGTCACAATGCCCACACATTCCCCGTCACCAGTGGCCACAAGTGAAGGACAGCTAGGTGTAGGCACAGGACATGCAAGTGTGGAGACTTTGGCAAGTGAACAGCCAGCCACTAGCCATAGCCAGACTGCTGGTGATGTCACACACATGCAAATGGGCAGGGGTGGTCAAAGGAGGATTGCTGCCTGTCCAGCACATGTGACAAGTGCCAATGTGGCAGTTACCAGACGTATGTTTTGGGCTGTAATGGATGCGCAGGCACGTAATGAACGTAACACCAGACAAAATTGCACTAGGTTGTGGCAGAACATCTCCCTGGTGCTCATGGCTGTCTCCAGGACCTTGCTGCAGCTAGGCAGGAAGGCAATGAGATCATGGATAGATGGTTGAGTGAGATTGGGGCACTCATTAGCCATGGAATATCTGCATTTGAACAATTGTCAGGGAAGAGGTGGCTGCCGCATGGACGTAGCTCAGCACCACAATCAGCTGGGTGTCCTTGTGGCTGTGCACCATCACGCTCCCATAGTGGCAGTGTCACCGGTAGTACTGAGGGTGGTGTGCTGCCCACTCCATGATGTAGCAGGCCATGGGCACATGGTCCTGGCCAGTCCCAACAGGGTCGCGGTTCCCACAGACATCAGTCACCATTGGGGAGTAGTACTGCCTCAGGCCTTGGACCTGGTGGTGCCAGTCAGATCTGTGGCAGGTCCAGTTCCCATGTCCATGGCCGGAGATGGTGAACTGTACACCCTGCCATGTATGGCCTGCAGCTGTCCACAAAACATCACTGTAGGGAAGCCACATGGTGTGACTGTGTGCAGACCAACACACACACACACACACACACACACACACACACACACACACACACACACACACACACACACACACACACACACACACACACACACACACACACACACACACACACACACACACATACACACACACACACACACATATCACAGTCAGGAAAGAGTTCAGCTCCACACACATGCACCAAACATGTATAGGCCATATCATACCCACACCCCAAACACACACCCATAATGTCAACCAAATGGCACAGCCTAGGCCTCTGGCAAACCTGCACAACACCCTGTGCATATGATGAAATCTGTGCCAGATGCCTTCCCTCCAAATTATCAATGCAGGGACATGCAAATACGGGTCTGATGCACAGGGTGAACATACTAAATTGTAGTTATGTAATGTTGAGTGTCCAAATTTACCTCCAACTTCAGTATATACGCACAGATGTTACTGTAGAACAAATGGACAGCTATATACCTTCCCTACAGCCATACTGCAAATCCCTAGCTATCTGTCATATTGTTTTACCCTCTTCATGCCCGCTTTTTCACCACTTTCCTATCACCCCTTTTTTTTTCTTTTAAAGAAATTAGCACAGGGGTAAGCGGGAGTAAGCAGTAGTAAGCCGGACTAAGCCTTTTTCCGCAGTGCCAAGCAAAGTCTACACAGATTAAGCACTTTTAAGGCTAACTCTGTATGGGCATTGTTAACCAGAAGTTAGCATTGTTTACCGCCACACAAACCTGCACAAACCCGCTTACAACGGCTTAAAAGTGCCTTAATCACTCTGTATCCAACAGCCCTTGTTCTGCCCAGCAACAAAACAATCAGCCCTAGCAAGTCTTGAACCCAGCATACCATAGCCACAGCAAATTACCAGTAAGCCATCTGCTGTAGATATATTTGATGCTTATTCAAAAATATAATGAAGCACAGTCATTCAACAATAGGGAAAACGTGTTTGTGTGTGTGTGTGTGTGTGTGTGTGTGTGTGTGTGTGTGTGTGTGTTTATATATATATATGTATATATATATATATATATATATATATATATATATATATATATATATATATATATACATATACATATATATATATATATATATATATATATATATATATATACATATATATATATATATATATATATATATATATATACATATATATATGTGTGTGTGTGTGTGTGTGTGTGTGTCTGTGTGTGTTTATATTTATATATATATATATATATATATATATATATATATATATATATATATATATATATATATATATACACATATATATGTATATGAAACTGATGCAGAATAAGGTGAAGTCCCAAGACTGGAAAACCTCCTTTACCAGTCTCAACTAAAGGATGAGATCCCTTATCAATTAGGTGTTTGAAATACAAAATAACTGATTTATGCAGCTATCAAAGAAAACATATGATACATTCTTGGTCCTACCATCTCATGACATTTGCCATATGTCAGTTGTCATCAGCAGGACACAACTGGGCAAAGAGGGTATGTCCCTCGCAAAGAGGGATAAGTGTTAACCCAAACTAATCTGCAAAACAAAAGATACTCTGCTGTCTTGGCCAAAGCCTTTAAGTAGTAGAATAGTAAAAAACACACTTGGCTTGAAGACAAGAAGCAATCAACACTTAATTACAGATTTAGTTCAACAGCCTCCAATTGCACTCTGTAGTTAACCTCTAGGGGAAAACGTATCACATGTTACAATGCAAATGGATTCTTTACATAACAATACTTCACTTCAAAATGTACTATCACACTGACAAACAGAACTGTGTGCAACACAATAAGCTCTAGCCCACCACTGTCCCCATGTTGAAATGTATGAAAATGTACAGCCATACACTTTAATATGTCTTATTAATAATATCCCTCACATGTTCTAACAGCCTAGGTTAAAAACATTAATACCCCTCCCCCATAAAAATGTCTTACAAGGGCATATAACAGCATTCTCTGTACACTGACCTCTTGACTGTACAGGGTCACACATGTCCTGATTGTTGCATTGCCATGACACTGATATGGGTACTACAGTATGCATGATTATCAGGTAGTAATCAGAGAAGTGAACAACTGTGTTATGAGCCACTGCCCATGCCTATCACAAACAGCTATGTCAAGACCCATATACACTGGATATCCAAAGTGTACACACCCCTGTTGGAATACCACGTTTGTGTGCTCTATGCCAATGAGACCACAGAACATCATTTCAAAATGTTTATCACATCAAATGTGACCCATAACCTGTACAATTCTATTGAAAAAGAAACAAAGCTGTTTAAAGGAAGGTGAGCAACCATTGCCAAGTGGAAATGTGCCATGATGTTTAGGGTACAAACCAAGACAAATGGATGCTGTAATCATCTTAGCAGGTGTTTACACAACATATCATTTTAAGGGTGTGCACACACATTCTGCTGGATTATTGTAATGAGTATTATTTCCCATATGTTTTCTCAGAACAGATTATTATGTTTTCAATTGAAATGAGCAGGCTATATGTCACATTACAGGTGGGGATTGTGTTGAAATAAGCATTTGTGGGGTCATGTTTCAATCGCACAAATACCAGGCATTGTAACAAGGGACTGTACACTTTGTATCCACTGTAGCCATATGGAATCAGCAGTACCTGACCTGTACACCCAGCCTCTACCAACAATATGACACCTGCTGCAGCGTGAAAGGCCCCAAAAGTTCCTCACCAAAAGGATAAAGGGTCTCAAAAATATGTCTTATGCTGCCCGACTGAAAGAACTCCAGCTCTATTCAGTCTCATACCGCTTGCTCAGAGGTGATCTGTGCCTGACATATAAGGCCATGTCAAACCCAGATTTGATGAATATGAAAATCTAGATCCTCAGAACCACAAGGGCGGGAGACTTAAACCTTGACACGGTTATAAATAGAATGTGCTGGAGGGACAGATTCATCACCCAGAGACTCCCTATGCTGTGGAACAAAATCCCGGTACATGTGAGGCAGAGCACCTTGCTGGCCTTGTTCAAGAAGAATCTTGACCAATGGATGGGAGATCGCAGATATACCCCAGGGATTACTTCAGTGTCACTGCTTGACAGAGGCACAGAAAAATGATAGGCATAGTTTTTATTCAAACAAAGGGGTGGCTAAGCCACATAACTATGGGCTAGGCTTATAAATGCCCTTGGGCAGATAGCCTAGTATGAACCTATGAACCTATGAACCTATGAACCTATGAATAGAGTAATCCCCCTTTATGGACATCACCAATACACAAAGCACATAATAGGTTGCTGTAGTGGCTGTACAGGGACACATAGGTGCAGACCACAACTTGGAAGCAAGTCCACCTCTATCTGAGCAGGTATATAGGTTCACAGGTGACTTCCTGTAAGGCTGTCTATGACTATAAATCAGACATATCTACAGCACCAACCTGTACAGGGGGTAAAGCACACCTCATACACACATGCCATGGATACCGGCAAACTGCATCAGACAGGTTAGGGAGGAACAGTGCCACCTTGTCCACAGCATTTGTACAGGGGGATATGCACATCAACCATATTCCTACCCTCATCAATGGTGAGCATGTACATAATGCCTACTGATGGCAACAATAGCAAGTCTCCATGGGGCATGGGAACATCACAGTCTGCCTCCTACATGAGCTCAGACATGTGCTCACAGCTCCATCACACACTACAGTCAAACACAGACTTGCCACCATCCACATGGCAGATGGCCACTGTCATCCCTTTACATAGAAATGAATGGAGAATAGAAGATTATGCAATTAAGTGTCCAACATTGGGGGAACTAGGCATGTCAGGGCCAGGAGTGTAATGCAGGATGCCAAAGCCATGATAGCTTACAGTGTTATGGTATACTCTGGATTATTTGCAAGTAATATCCACTGTTGATGTGCAAGTGGACAACCGTATGAGGTCTTGTGACCTTATTTTCTCTTTATGCCTCCCAGGTAATATGCAACATCCGTAGTTGCCAGCATTCACTAGAGAATGACACCATAATACTATATGTCATACAACATTACAACATATTATTCAGATGCAGAGCCCAGGATCTGCAGGAGAGGACCACCTTGTGGAACGACCTCATCCACAGGCTAAATGAAGTTGGCCTGCACAGCCAAAATTATGAGCAGGTGCGGCATCATTGCACTGACCTCATCCACCATGCCTGTCAGCAGGCTGCTGCCATTGCGAGGGAATGGCTAGCCACAAGTGGGGGTCAAGACATCCAGCCCTCACTGACACACACCAAGGAGCTCTTCGCCAGCCTTGTGGCACCCGCCCACCAGACAAGCCATGAAGTGGAAGACAGCATTATGGAGATGGGTGCCACCCACACAATGGATGAGGATTGTGCAGGTAAGACCCCAGTGCCCATCACTAGGACACTGCTGTTTTATCCATCTTTATCTGTAAAGTATCTTCATGCATATGTCAGACAAGATAGTATGTTGCTGGTGTGTAGTAATGCACAGATGTGCATAATCCTTAGTATTGTGGTTTGTACTGTTGATGTGCTGAAATGCTGCTTCCACCCTGCACAATGCCACAGGTGTGTCTACTGACATTACTTCTCTCCCAAAACTATTTAGGTCCTTCTGGTATACAACTGGGACAGCAGCCTGTAGCTGTTAAGTACGGTGTTGTTTTGTTCAGGTTTGCCAATACACTATCCATGTTAAGGCCATGCTGTTTGCCATGCAAACATTTAACACACCTACACATAATGCATGCTGTACATGTTCATTTTTGTTGGTGTTAACTGCACTGCATCACAGTGGTCACCATGGTGGCATACCTGCAGAGTATGTAAGATTCCTTCAGTATACCTCACAACCTGTCAGTGCAAGATGTGTGGACAGAAATTAACAAAATGGTGAGACAAACCGGCTACAGTAGGGAGATGTATGAAACATTACCCTTATACAAAGGATACAACAATGTATACACCACTATTACAATGGTAACTGTTCCTAAAATATACAGTGGCAGACCACAATAACACATTCCACACCTTTTACAACCTGTAATGTGATCCTAGTATGATCAATGAATGTGCAATATAGAATCCCATGTTAGGACAACAAATATGGGGTATACAAACCTTACAAAACACTAGAAGCATATGTGTGCACACACTCCAAATGACGTATTGTGGAGGCAGTTTGTCATGTACTGACAGCATTCCCTCTTGTTGAGTACACGCCTGCCATCGAGTACAGGGCCTCAATGTCACACCAAGTAATGGTCTGCTGTCTGAGATGTATGTCCATGACATTTGCCCAGTCACCTACAACTGAGGCAGCTATGGCTTGCACACATCTTACAAAGCATGAAATGGATCCCATATCTGAATGGTAGGAGTCAGGAGTGGGAAAAGTAATCTTACCTCACCTTTGCATATACCATGGCAATCAGTGCAGGCAGTGATCTAGAGATGTATTAAATATGGGACAACAGTAATTTAGAAAATAAACAGATGCCCATCCAAAACAAATGACAAAACATGTTGCAAACAGGTCATGGTGGCTGCCCAGAGACATAGGTTCATAGGTTCATAAGTACGTACTAAGCTATCGGCCCAAGGGCCTATGTAAGCCTAGCCAACAAGGTTCCCTGGCTTTTGCAACCCAAGAAGATTATTTTCTTGTGCCCCTGTTGAGCAAATCCACAGAAGTGATTCCCGGGGTGAATTTCCTATTTCCCATCCACTCCTCGAGATTTTTCTTGAAGAGTGCTAATGAGGGACTCTGCTTGACATAAATAGGTAGCTTGTTCCAGAGTATGGGAAGTCTCCAGGACAGGAATCTATCCCTCCAGTGTGTTCTGTTTATTGTGTTGACAAGGTTTAGGTCCCTGGAGTGTGTAGCTCAGAGGGATTGGGTTTTCTTTAGGTGTAGCATGTCCAACAGCTCTGGGTTTAACATAGTTTTATATGTTAGGCAGAGATCACCTCAGAGTAGGCAATATGCTACAGAGTAAAGCTAGAGTTTTTTTTTGAGACAGTCAGCATAGTGCATCTGTTTGAGTCTGTAATCCTCTTTGTGAGGTATTTTTGTAGCTTTTCCAGTTATTGCAGATGTCTTGTGAGGTACATTCCAAAAGGAGCATTGTACTCAATAATGGGTCTAATGAGAGCCAAGTAGAGGGGAACAATGACCTCTTTTTTCCTGGATGAGAACCCTTTCATGATGAGGTGTGCCATGTAGAAGGATTTCCTGACTATTGTGAAGATGTGATTATCAAAGGAGAGACTACTGTCCACCTGAGTCCCAAGGTCTCTTTTCACACCTTCGGCATTAAGTGAACTGCTGCCTATGTGGTAGTTCATGGGTACCAAGTTTTTACCGAAGGGGATGGCAATGCATGTTTTGGCTTTGAACTTGAGGCTGTGGCTCTGACACTAGGCATCAGTCTCAGTGAGGCCCTTCTGTAGGATGTCCACGTCATTCGGGGACTCGACTATGGCACACCTAATTTGTCGTCATCTGTGAACTTCATCAGCCAGAGGCCCTCTGTGTTAGCCTGTACTTCAGCGAAGTAGATACCAAACAGGAGAGGACCCAAGACTGAACCCTGTGGTACTCCACTTGTCACAGGTTTGACGTCAGATTTGGAGTCTGCATCTTTTACAGTGTGAGTTCTGTCAGTGAGTCAGCTGGCAACCCATCTTGTGATGTATGGATTTAATGAGTTTATCTATGATACCAGAATGGGGGGTGGTGTTTAAAGCCTTAGCGAGGTCAAGATAGACTGTGTGAACTGCCTTACCCTCATCTGTGGCTTTTGTGACTGTTTCAAAGAAGTCAATCAGGTTCAGATGGCATGATCTGCCCTTCACAAAGCTGAACTGGGTGGGGTCCAGAGTTTGGAGGTTACCAATGTCTTTTTTTATGAGTTCCACAATGATACGTTCCATGGCTTTGCAAACCAGGCTCATCAGGCTAATAGGGTGATAGTTCCCAGGGTCCGTTGTGGCTCCCCTTTGTGGAGCGATATAACTTGCTGTGCACCATTCAGTTAGTACAAAGCCTGACACGAGGCTGTGATTGATCATGGTGCTTAGGTGGGGGGCAGTTTGTTCTGTAGTTTGTGTAGAACACAGCCTGGGATGTTGTCCAGTCCCATGGATGCTGTGTTCTTGGCTTTGGAGAGTTCAATTTTTACCTGCTTAATTGTGATTGCAGGGCCACTACATTCTTCCAGTATGTATATGGGCCCTTTAGGGGGTGAGGGGGAGGTAAAGTTGGCATTGAACCTATCAGCCAGGATGTTGGTGATATCAGTTGGTTCTGTAATTTTCATGCCATTGTGCTGTAACTCAGAGCAGATCTGGGTGTTGCCACTAAGATTCTTGACATAGCTATAGAATGCTTTGTGGTTGTTCTTAGAGTCAGTGGCAATCTTGTTTTCATAGCTGGCTTTGGAGGATTTTATGAGGGATCTCAGCTTCTTATTGAGGCTGACTAAGGAGCTCCTCCACTCATGGGGTTTTACTCTCTTTTGCAACAGTTTCTTCCTTCTGTTGTAGATTGTGTTTATAGCAGAGGACCACCAGATTGGCTTCCTTGTTTGGAGGCTAGCATCTTGGTTCTGCTATGGATAGCACAATCCATGCACTCGTGTAATTGCATATAGAGTGCATTTGTATAAGATTCTGCAGTTGTAACTGTATTGTCCATCTGCGTGGGTGTCGGCAAGTTTGCCACTTCTGTCTTAAGAAGCATGAAGTTGGCTTTGGAGAATTTTTTTACAGTGATTTCCTTGATAGAGGGTGCAGCGGGATGTGGATATCTATGGTGATTAGCTTATGGTCGGATCTGACCAACGAGAAGTTGACTTCAGGTATGGAACACCGGTCACTCATGTTGGTAATGACTAGGTCTAGGATATTATTGCCCCTGGTAGGGGTGTGGATAAGATGATCCAGGGCATTGAAGTTTATGAATTCTAGAAAGCATTGAGCGAATGAGTTGGTACATGAGTAGTTTTCCCAGTTAATGGTGGGGTAGTTGAAATCGCCCATTATTAGGGTGTTTGGTTGAACCCTAATATTTTCCAGTATATCAACAAAGGAGGAGTGGGAATCCTGGGGCATGGTGAGGGATCTGTATCAAGTTAAAATATGGATTGCAGTTTTGCCCAGAGTTAGTTGCACTTGATTAAATTTCGATGCATTATGTTGGGCATCTAGCCTGGAGGTGTGGATATCCTTAATGAATATGGACTCTCCTCTACCCTTGGTGTTCCAGTCCTGGTTAGATAGCCGAAAGGTATGGTATGAGTTGTATCCTGGTAATGCAAGGGTACTCTCTGGAGCCTTGAACCAGGTTTCAGTCACTGCACAAATATCAATGTTCTCCATTTTAAGGAGTGCCTCGAGTGAGTGCATTTTGAGGGTTAGACTTCTAGCATTGTGTAGCATTACCCTCAGTTGTTGCTTGCCTGTATCTGTTATGGTGGTGGGTTTGTCATTTGAACCTTGCCTAAAAAAGGCACTATAGGGGCGGCAAGGGCCTTAGCCAGTAAACGGAATCCCAGTAGTGACAGGGCCAGGCCATTTCTGGCAAAGCATCATGGCCTGTTGACCATGTCATCCCAGGCAGACAGATACTGGCTCCTCTTAGAATGACACCAGAAGCTTAGCCAATTGTTGAAGTCAGTCATTTTGTCCTTGTATTGCGGTATCATTCTGGGTGAAGGTAGGATGCTACTCAGGGCTAGGGATATACTTGCCTGGATTACAAGATCAGAGAGCTCCTCCATGTCTCTTTTCATGTAGTCCAGAGAGGTACATCTCAGGTCATTCACACCAACATGGACAATGACTGAGTCATATTTGTACTTGTTGTGACATGACTTGAGTGCAGCAATACTGATGGAATTGCAGAAATGTCTAGCAAGTACTGCCTGTGTAGTACCTGTGTCGACAATCAACAGGATTCTGCATAAAAGTGGCCTATGAGTTAGGGCAATCAGATGGAAGATTTGTCCCACATGAAACATCATCCAGGGATCTGTACAGGTAGCATAAACATAACATCAAGTCTCCCAAAAGTATGTGTTGCAATGTGTAATGGTGTCATGAGATCAAGGCTCAACCTACAGACAATATTCATAAAGATATGTGTGGTACACAAGCAACACTCCAGCTCAGAGTCATCATCCCCAACTATTAGCTTACTGGTTCCAGTGTACACCTTTAGGGTTGCTGTTCATTAGCTGGAACTAGGCTGGTAGACATGGTGGGTGGAATTTGGAACACTGCAAAATGACACTCATATGAGGCCCATAGCTGTTAGGCATCTGTAGTAAGGCTGATGATGGGGAGGGATGTCAGCTTCAATCACAGCATTGAACTGAAGCATACATCCAAAGCTAGCTAAGAATGGCTGTATCTGAACACAGTCAAGGTTATGAATTGTGCTAGACATAACCCAGACACTACAGCAATAGTGAAGCCACTGTGTGACCTCCAAGGGCTGTGCACATGAGCTGTCCTTGCAATCTGGCAGAGTTGGGGGACCTTTGTAGGGCAGGCAGACCAAATAATGACAAGTAAAGATGAGCCAAGCTAGTATACCCCTTCCAGGAATAGTGACTGCTGTAGGTCACTTAACAGGTGCTCCAACAAACCATTGTTTAAGGGTGTGCACACTTATGCAACCCAAATATTGTATGCATCTCATTCAGCATCTCCATGATTAACACATTTGTTTGATACTGCATTTGATTGCACATGTCATATGTCACATATCAGGTGTGTGTAATCTTGTCAGATGCAGTATTGTGGCCCCATTGCATATCACAGAAGAGGCTGGCATGTCAACAGGGGTGTGTACATGCCTCATATCCACATGAAGCTTTAAATTTTGTTGGTGTAACTGGATTTTATTGCACATAGATGCACTGCTGATGATTAGATCTGCAAATCAAAGGTCAGGCATTAATTATTGACATCAGACCTCATATCATCCCAGTTATGTGTCAGACAAATACATAGGGGCTATGAGCAACAGAGCAAACATAACTGCCAAACATCTACACATTCAGAAATGGTCTGTACACTTGTGAGGTTTGGTGCACAGTACATGCCAGTGTGCTATAGAGGTGCACAGCATCACATAGATGTATATTGTTGGTAACGAGGATTATGAATGTCTGCAGTGCATGCTGTCGAGTGCCATACATCAGGCATGTCAACTGTTGGGTAATGAGTGTGTGTGTGTGTGTGTGTGTGTGTGTGTGTGTGTGTGTGTGTGTGTGTGTGTGTGTGTGTGTGTGTGTGTAGAAGTAAACCATAATGTACTGGTCTTAATTTAGATGTCCTGTATGCCCCTCACAGATGGCAAGGTGGGTCAGAGTCCCTCCTGCAGGCAAACTGATGTTAGTGTCCATACAGACTCTGACGATGATAGGCATAGTGAGGCACAGGCAGGGTTGTCAGGGGCTGCATCTGTTCCATTGGTTGGCATCCCACTTTTATCCACCCCATCCCCTCACACAGTCACAATGCTCACACATACCTCATTATCAGTGGCTATAGATGATGGACAGTTTGCGGGTGGTGTAATGGGACAGGAACGTGTGGTGACTATGGCAAGTGTGTCTGTATGCAGCAGCAATAGCCAGATGACTAGCAGAGTCAGACACAGCATGATGGACAGGGGTGCTCATAGGAGGGCTGCTGGCTATCATGCCTCTGGCAGAACTACCACAGCACAGCAGGTGTCACCAGATGCATGTTTTTGCCAGTCATGCAGGCACAGGCATGCATGGAACATTACACCAGAGATGGTCTGAGGCTGCAGTGGACTACTCTTCCTGCTGTACGTGACTACATCTGTGATCATGCAGATGCCCACCATTATTTTGCAGGGATCATGGATACATAGTTGGGTGAGATGGTGGGAATCCTCAACCATTTAGTGTCTGTGGTAGAGCATCTGGTGGGAGTAGGGCATCGGCCACATGGATGTAGGTTAGCAACACCAGCAGGTGGAGGTCTACATCGACGTGCAACATCTCAGTCCTGCTCCTTTAGTGGCAGTACCAAGCACCAGCACTACAGGGGGGGTGCTGTCCACATCACAATGCAGCAGGCCACATGCACATGGTCCTCGCCGGTCCCAACAGGGATGCATATCCAGCGGACAAATGCCATCATCAGGGTAGAGTACCATAACTTGGCTTTTTCCTGATGGTGCCCATGCAACCCCTGGCAGGTGCAGTTCCCATGTCCATGGCCAAGCACAGTGAACTGTTCACACTGCCATGTATGGTGCACAGCTCTCCAACATACACCTGTATAGGGCAGCCAAATGGCAGAATTGTGTAAATCCCTAAACACACACATCACCATCACAGCTAGGGCACTTCCATACCTCCACATACCACATCTGCATGGGTTATTTAATGAACAACCCCCTAACCCACACACATGATGTCACCCAAACAGCTCAACCTAGGCCTCTGGCATACTCACACCACACCCTGTGCATATGATGATACCTGTGCCATGTCCCTGTCATCTATACCATCGATACAGGGACATGCTGATATGGCTCTGATGCACAGGGAGTATGTACAGCACTATAGTATTGTAATGCTGTCTAAAGTGTTGTCACCTGGAATGTTTCGTGCTTACATGTCAGGGTGTGTAGCACTCCAGCCATGATGCATTATTGTTGTTATTAACACTGACTGAATGTGGTCTCCATAATGTATTCTGTTTGTGTTCTAGGTGTCTGTGTCAGGAGGATGTTGGTCTGCTGTTCTTTCCTACAAGAGGTGTGGTACTGTGGTAACATATTGACTGTGTCATATCCTGGGTACAGCTGAACACAAGTGATAGGCCTGTATAACAGTTACTACATGTGCCACATAGCTGATAGGTCTGAGGGGTGTATACAGGTGAGTGCACGGTGGCTGATGTAAGCAGCTCTTCTACAGTGGACAATGGTAAGTGTACTGGGTAGCACACACCAAATGTCTGTGAATAACACACACACAGGCATTTGTGTTAATGCAATAAACAGAGAATACTGTTCACATGGATGTACTTCATTGTGCAGATAACTCATGTTGGCATTTGTAATTCCACCAATACCAAATTGCCAAAACATCACATCAGTAAATAATCAGTCCGACAAATTTAATTTCATTGGAAATGGTACTGGCAGGGTATATGTCCTTTTCCCCAATGTATTGCAATCCTTGTGTTGGTATACATAGTTGTGCTGGTGTGGGGGGTACAGCCCCCACATTGGAGGGTGAGGGGTGGTGTAGAACCACATATAGTGTGATTAACTACTTAACCTCTTAACATAAACTGGAAAGTATAACAGCACACTAAGTGGGGGGATACGCACAACAATGCCCCCATTGTGGGTGGCTGTGCCCACAACAACCACACCCAAGTATGCATACCAACTACAGTATCACTGTACAGCTGTACAGTGGGGAAAAAGGCATTTACACATCCACTACTATTTTTGATGGAATGATTTTCCACAAGATGATTGTTTTGCAATGTTATCTATTGCCATTTAGTTCTTTGACAGTTGATCTCCTGGGAAATATATTTTCTGCAAACTGAAGTAGATCCCTTCACCTTCACCCACACTTACTTGCCAACACTGAGATTAGAACCCCTACATAGGTACTTATTGCTACAAATGTGTTTGGCCTTTATTACATACACCACAGAGCTTGTAGGGTGAGGTGTGTCGCTAGCTTCCTGTAAAGTGAACAACACTGCCAGGCCTTGTACAGTATGGTAGTGGGGGATGTACTGGGTGTTAATGGACAATACATAGTATAATATGCTGTCATAAATACATTGATAAACACATGCAGTCATAGACATGTTTGACAGACCTGGGTTTAGCAGTGCTGACTACCTTGTCAGTGAGTCCATACTGTTACAAAGTTTTTGACCCCAGCACATGCATCATTGGGCTGAAGAGTGTCATCAGTTGCATATATGGTTGATGGTTACAGTGGTCCTCATACAGTGGACCTTGAGACATGTACTGGGGGTACCATGGTGTAAAGACAGTATACCCAGCACCTTCTCCCCACATTGGATATTGTACTCACGGAAACCCATGATAATGCTCTGACATACCTACAATCACACATTGACCAGGACTGCAATACAAACCCTTGTCTATCTAATTATTGCTATTACAGGGATATGCATTTATTGCACATGCCACAGGGATAGTACGGTGAGGGTTTTGTCACGGCTCTCCTAATGTCAGCAACAGCACCATCCCTTATAATGTATGGCAAGGTTTAATGTATTAGGAAGATGTGGCCTCGGAATGATGTCTCCTACAAATATGCACACTCACACACATTTGCCCACACATACATATGCACAAATGCTCACATTTGCCAGGACTCAGAGGGTAATCCACACCTATCTACCCATTTGTAGAACAGTGTTATGCTGGTACTGCAAGCTCCAGGTAACCCATAAGGGGAAGAGTGTCACAAGGTACATTTAATGTGAATTACAGCAGCAGCCCTTTGTAAGTATAGCAATGGGGGGTGTATTGGGTAAGAAGACTCTCACAGTATTTCCAAATACACGTTTATGAACACACAAACACTGTTATACCCAGTAATGCACACAGACACATTTGTCAGCACTGAGGTCCATAGGTGCAGAGGTTCCTAGGTATGTACTAGGCTACTGTCCATGGAAAGATGAGAAGAGTAGGGCATGTGCATACACTTGTATCATGGAACCTGATATTTGTCAGCAGGCCATATATCAAGTGATGCCACTTGAGTGATTCTCAGGGATACAGTTATATTCAACATCCACTCATCTGGTTTTCTCTTGAAGAGGGCCAGTAAGGTGATCCAGTTGACATCTATGCAACATATATCGCATAACATGGCCAGTGTCTGGGTTAGGGACCTGTACCCAAACATGTTCTGTTGATTGTGGTAGTCTGGGTGAGGTATCCATGGCATGTGGTGGTGCATATAGACTGGGGTTTCCTACCTGTGGCATTCATAACACAGCTGGGCAGACATGTCAGTGTCAGTCAATCAGAAATTGCCTATAAGCAGCCAAGATGAATACCTGACATCTGCACATCTGTACAGAGGACAGACAGAAAGTAGATAAGCAAAAGGTTATGTATTAAGATGAATATTTTGACAGATAGACTTCTGAAAATGATAGGTATGCCATTACTACATTACAGCAGTCCTCAATGACATGTCCTAAAAACATGGTAGTCTACAGTTATTATTAACATAGCAGATCAATATCCACTAGGAGATACATAAAAACATATAGCTCAAACACAAAGAACACAATAGTCAGTACTCAGAGTCCAGCTTTGCATGAAAGGGTGTATGGTTCCAGTACTACAATCTGCAATCTACTCTTACTTGGAAAAGCACTGTTAAAAGTAGTAACATAATGATACAATACATGCAAGTGTAACTGCATATAACCTGGGATACTACCCAAGTATGAAACACATACACAGAGAAAGGATTATGGTACTTGTGAAGACTGGGTGAAGATAGGTGAAGGCTGCCAGCCTAGCCAGATAGAATTTTGCAAATAATTCTGTCATCTGTAAATATTAATGTAAATAACAGGCTTGTCTTTAATGGTAAAAATAGTGTTACATGTGGAACTGAAAAAAAAAATGTAACAACAGGGCACTCTGCTGACCAAGTAAAGCATGTTGTGACCCTTTGATGTAAACACAGCTCTGGCTAGTCTAGATGAAGGAATTCTTGCTAGTGTTTTAAGGCCAGAGTTAATGGCCAGAAGTTGCATGCATAAATGTCCTTTATTGCTTTATTGGTTTCTGCCCAGAGATGAAGAATGTAAATATAGTTTCTGTTAGCCTGGGAACCCAGGATATGTGAAAAATTATGTAATGTAACCCAGGGAAGTGTGAAGAATTATGTAATGTGAACCAGGAAGGTGATTAAAAAAAACAGAGAGAATCAGAGAGCATGAAGCATTTTTGTCTTGACCATCCAACTCATCAGCACTGTCTTGCTCTATACGTAAGTTTATCTTAGACTTATGTTTTCTCTTAGAAATAGCTAGAAAGTAGAAATATTAGACTAATGTTTTTCTGTGATGTTAGAACTGTACTACTGAATTATTTTAAGTATTTCTCTGTGATCTCTGAGCTCTTGAATAGCACTGTGTAGTTAAAGTATTGTCTTGTGTTTTAACTAGTTGTTATTAAATATTTTTAAACCCTTTCAACTGTCTGTTTTGTAGAGATAATTTAAGCTCTTTATAATACTTGCATGCCTTTGGTAAAATTGTACAAAGCAACTTTAATAGCTTTAGCCCTGGGCTATACTACCAAATGGATAATAATATTGCACAGTAATAATTGGATACCCTTTTAAGGGCATTAGAGTAGCTGACAAATATTAGTGCGTGGGTGCAGCTGGTACTACTGTATAGTCTGGGAATAGGGTTGCCAGCTGGAAAACCTGTGCCAGCCTTCCCCAGGAGTGTCTATGTGGTTGTATAAACTCTTCTCAAAGTGTGTGTGTGTGTGTGTGTGTGTGTGTGTGTGTGTGTGTGTGTGTGTGTGTGTGTGTGTGTGTGTGTGTGTGTGTGCATGTGTCAGCTACTTGGGCAGGGACATGAAGTACTGGTTGGACAGAGAGGTGCTGGAGGTTTTAGCTTGCCCACTAGGCTGAGATCTGGACCCTATAGCTGTGCCAATGGGGAATCTTATTGGGGACCTGGAGTGCAAGGGAGTGACCAGCTCCAGACTGACTGTCATCTCTTTGTATGCTCTTAAGGGAAATTGCACTTTACTGTGTGTATTTGTTATCCTTTCCTCTTATATGAGATGCCCCTCACTGGTGTTAGTGGTGAGAATTGAGGCTCCTTGATTGCTGGGCCAGGGCACAGGCATCACAGTACTACCCATGTAAACTCAGGTGTCCCATACAGTTTACTCACACCCCTTGCTACTGTAAAGACAGCACATGGAAGCATGCTATGTAAATGGAATTAAATACAGTTATTAAAGATGTCATTACCCTGCTATTTGATCAGACTGGAATGTGATCACTGGTTACCAGGGCTTGGCTATGCATAGCAGGTGTAAGCATTGCTTAAATGTAAATGCTAAGTAGATTTGTGCACTGGTAAGCGAAGGGTACACCGTGTAAGCACATATTCGTTTAACCATACGTTAGTGCTTAGCTTCATGCAAACCTGCAGAAATCTGCTTTAAGCCACTTTAAAGCACCTTAATCAACCTGTCTCCATCAGCCCTTGTTCTTCCCTGCAACAAAATAAATAGCTCATGGAGGTCTTGAACCCAGGACCCTGTACAGTATAATCACAGAACTTAACCACTAAGCCATCTGAGTTGTGAGAATGTCTGTTGCTTTTTCAAATATATCATTCAGTACACATACCTAATAGTAGTGAACAACTGCTGTGACTACTACAATTGTTTAGTACTTGTAAGTGAAAATAGTGTTCAATCAATCATGTGCTTATATCTAAATATACACATAGATAAATATGGTGGGATACATCTGAGAAGGTATATACAACACTCATGTTTACACATAAAAGGATACATATATACATATGTTTATATATATATATATATATATATATATATATATATATATATATATATATAAACCCACATATGCCCATGACATGCAGTGGAGTCATACCTCAGCACCATAACTCTCAACCTCTTAGTTCAATAAAAAGTAATGTACGTATTGCAGTTATAAATGCAGAATGTTGCTACAGCGACAGGGGTTGTGTCAACATACATGTTGCGAAGGAAGGCTCTTCTGAAACTGACATGTATGACATCAGTTACTGACAGACATCATAAAATCATCATAGTGAAGCACCACACAAATCACAGTAATGATCCTGTGGAATACAGATGAAATATGCGCAATAAACATGGACAGTCTGAAACAATCTGTTCAGTCGAGAGGTATACACATAACTCCTTAGTGCAAGAAATGTGGACCATGCCTGACAAAGGGGATGTTTAAAGTCATGAAAATGGAGTTATTTCTTAAATACTGGAATAGATAAGCTCACACAGTTGATGCATTCACACCCACTGGTCTCTCCTTACACATATTAATTAGAGGAGCAGAGGTCCCAAGCCCACATACTTCCCACTAGTTAGTGACATACATCTTCACAGCAGCCCACTGCTTTGTCAGAAATACACAGCATGTATGATGGCCAGGCAACAGTACATCTGACAAATATCTGGACATAACAACACACTAGGGTAAATACACTGAGCTGCTAGGCATGTCACCAAGCACCGTCTGCACTACAGGCAGACTGCCACAACACTCACCCAATTTATCTATGGGTGAATACACATGTAATTGCAAATATAACAGGCACTACAGGCATATAACAGCACAGAGTAACAGACACCAGTGTGAAAGTGCATACCCACAACCAATCTCAACACAGTCACAGTCACATAATGGTAAGTCTAAGTAATAGTACAGTATATGGACTGTGTGAACAAAAGCCTTCATCATGTTTGCCACTCACACACTAACCCTACATATACTGGCCCAGTTCACAGTGTAGTCTGATGCCTGACTGTGGTATGAGACATGTCTCAGTCTGGCCCTACAAACATATAGGCTGATAGGGTATCAGAAACTGGTGCAGCATGCAACATCAGATAGAACAGGAACAAGAACACTGACATCTACCCCAGTCTGTACACAGGCCAAATAACATAATCACAATACACTACTACACAATACTGACACTCTGTCAACAATCACCATAGGTACACAGACCTCACTACTGTACAGACTACAACAGAATGTCCAGGTTTTGTCCTTAAATATTAGGCTTCCTATACATTACATGTCTGGCAGTCTGATATATCACAGGCATACAGGCATGATATCAGGAATTATGTCAGTAAATAATGATATACTGTACATATCCACCTCTTACTGCATGACATATGAACAAAGGTGACAGACTTGGGGGACAGAAGCACAAACACAGGGCCAATATTGACATATTGCTGTTATAAGCTGAGAACATTGCTAGTGTAACAGGATTTGTTGTGACATATCTCTTCTGAGGGATATGAAGTCAGTAACACACATGGATGTTACAATTTACTGACTACAAAAATCAGAGTATGCTACTGCATTTATAATGACAGAAATGTGTGAGTAACACACCAAATCTAAGACTCCAATCCCTGGCCAGTATACAGATAGCTCCACAGGTGAGGGTTTTCTCAACCACATAACACTGTCATGCCAGACTTTAAATCATGCAAAACTGCCATATCCACACAAACCCTGTTAAACCAACATTACTTCAAATGTAGAACAGCAAAACTTACATTCTGTCCACATGTCTGGAACACCCCCTTCCAGTTTGTTGGCCTGTGTCCACAGTGTTTGTTGTAAGAGGTATTTCCAACTATCCTCTGTGATGCTGTTTGTCAGACACCCACATGAAGTCCTGCTCACAGTGAAGGAAAAGAACCAACACCCACATGCAGTGCTTAGTCACAGGAGTGTGTTTCCATGCAATTGAATATAGGAATGATACCACAGCTGTTCCACATGCAATTAGCAAGTGGGGTATTCCAATTCATGCACAGGCCATCAGCTGATCATGAGCATTACTGACAAAGGTCAAGCTGCTGCCTATGCAAAACAGATGTATTTTCCACATCTGCCAGAGGGGGGGGGGACAGAGAAAAATGAAAGGAACAGAGAAAGAGCCAAGTGTGTTTGTGTATGATCCATGGGTGGAGACAGGCATCTGAGTATTATAATGGTTGCCTATATATACATTTATGGCTGGGGATTGTCTACAACAACCTCTATGGTGTTTGATAACTGTTGCCCTTGTAATGTGGACATTGGGACATATGGGTCCTCTGTATGAAAACGTAGGAAAACCCACCCCACAATGGATCCTGTTATTACACAATCACACCAACACCTACACAGGATACTGATGAGAGACACACACTTAACAGTACTGATTTTCGAATCCCTACCTAGTTACATATTGTTTCGATGGCGTTACACATTTATCGCATGTGCCATGGAGCTTATATCAGAGAGCTAGTCAAAGGTATCTTTGAAAGTGAGTGACATCAGCAGCAGTGCTAAAGGAGGGGTATGGGAAGTGTAGTAAATGTCCACAAAATCAGGTGTTAATAAAGACACACACACACACATTCTCACACACAAACACACACATTTTCACAGTTGCCAGGACCAGGATTAGAATTCTTACCTAACTAGTTTGCTACACTATGGCATTACACAATTATCATAGGCATCATGGAGCTTATATGTTGGAAAGGGGTCCAAAGTTATCTTTGAAGGTGAGTGACATCAGCAATACTAAAGGTGGGGTATGGGAAGTGCAGTAAGTGTAAATGTCCACAAAATCAGGTATCAACAAAGATGCACAACAATGCACACATTTTCACAGCTGCTATGACCAGGATTAAAACTCTTACCTAATTAGTTTGCTATATTATGGCATTATGCAATTATCACAAGTGCCACAGAGCTTATACATTCGAGAGCTGTCCAAAGGTATCTTTGAAGGTGAGTGACATGAGCAGCAGTGCTAAAGGAGGGGTAAGGGAAGTGTAATAATTGTGAATGTCCACAAAATCAGGTATAAACAAAGACACCCACTCTCACAGAGAAACACACACATTTTCACAATTGCCAGGACCTTGATTAGAACTTCTACCTAACTAGTTTGCTACACTACGGTATCATGCAGTTTACCTTTGAAAGGTTGAAAATCAACCTACCGAACGGCCCTTTGTGCGAACCGGAATGACGAAAATGGTCATTCCGATTTGCACAGAAGTTCGAAAATCAGCAAATCGAAAACAAGATTCGCTGATTTTTGAACTTCAATTCAAAGACAAAGCATAATGCAGGGGGGGCTGTTCCCCCTGTACCCCCCATGTGGGGTTCTGCACTCCCCACACCCCCCACTTTATTATTCTAACTCTGAGATTGCACTACAGTGGGGAAAGGGTCCACTTCCCGACCCGCACTATAGTGCACCTTGCACCAAAAATGCCAAATCTGCAATGAGGGAACATTACTGTGCGTTCACTCATTGAACATTCAATGCATTCTGTTTTTGACTTTCCAAAAACTTGAAAAAAGCCCTTTCGGATTTTCTGTATGTCATTCATGTGCATTACGTACAGGTAAAGGTAAACCTATCATGCAGTTATCGCAAGTGCCACAAAGCTTAAATGTTGAAAAAACGTCCAAAGTTATCTTTGAAAGTTGAGTGACATCAGCAGCAGTGCTAAAGGAGGGGTATGGAAAGTGTAGTAAATGCGAATGTCCACAAAATCAGGTGTCAACAAAGACACACACATTTTCACATTTGCTAGGACCAGAATTAGAACTCCTACTTAACAAGTTTGCTACACTATGGTATTATGCAGTTATTGTGAGCACCATGGAGCTTATATGTTGGAAATCCATCCAAAGGTATCTCTGAAGGTGAGTGACATCAGGAGCAGTGCTAAAGGAGGGGTATGGGAAGTGTAGTAAGTGTGAATGTCCACAAAATCAAGCATCAACAAAGATGCACACATTTTCACAGTTGCCAGGACCAGGATTAGAACTCCTACCTAACTAGTTTGTTACACTATGGTATTATGCAGTTATCACAAGCACCACTGAGCTTATTTGTTAAAGAGTTGTCCAAAGGTATCTTTGAAGGTGAGATACATCAGCTGTGTTAAAGGAGGGGCAACAGAAGTGTAGTAAGTGTGAAGGACCACAAAATCAGGTGTCAACAAAGACATACACACCCTATCCACACATTTTCACAGTTGTCAGGACCAGGATTAGAACTTCTACTTATCTAGTTTGTTACACTATGGTATTATACAGTTATTATAAGTGCCACAGAGCTTATATGTTAGAGAGTTGTCCAAAGGTATCTTTGAAGGTGAGTGACATCAGCAGCAGTGCTAAAAGAGGTGTAAGGGAAGTGTAGTAAGTGTATATGTCAACAAAATCAGGTGTCAACAAAGACACAGACACCCTCACACACAAACACAAACATTTTCACAATTGCCAGGACCAGGGTTAGAACTCCTATCTAACTAGTTTGCTACACTATAGTATTAAGCAGTTATTGCACGTACCACAGAGCTTATAAGCTGTGGCTTTGCCAATGGGTTATTTCAAGGCAACTGACATCAGCAGGAGTGCTAAAGAAGGGAAATGGGAGGTGTAGTGGGTGTAAATGGCCTCAAAATCATTCATCTCCCAACACATATACACAGTTGCTATGTCTGGGATTAGAACTCCTACCTAACTAGTTTGTTACACTACAGTATTACACAGTTATCACAAGAGCCACAGAGCTCATAGGGATAAGACTTGCCCAAAGGGTTATTTCAAGATGACTGACATCAGCAGAAGTGCTAACATGGGCAATGGGAAGTGCAGTGTGTGTGAATGGGCCATAAATTATTCCTCTGAAAACACACATACACACACTCACTCACACACAACTTCACATTTGACAGGACTGAGTTTACAAATGTTACATGAATACCTATTTCTGCAATCGTGTGACACAGTTATCACAAGCACCACAGACACTATAGGGCTGAGGGCTACCAAAAGGAATGTCTACATCAGCTGGATTGACATCAGCACATCATGTGATATAGGCCAGTTAGATGTGTAGTGGGTGCGAGAGGCCTCATAATGGAATTCTGTCTGTCACTGTCTGTCTCTCTCCTCCTCACATCTGTGTGATTGTATGTTTGACATATTATAGTCTGTTGGCCTTAGATATGTGTGAGTATTCCTATCCAATGTGTGTGCGTAAAGCATAAATGGTGTGCAATTTGGTGTGTGTGCACATACATCTGCAAATGACAGATATGTATAGTCCGCTGTGTTGTCAGACATGGGCTTCATTTCTCTAAGTGTAGGAGCGTGCCCAGTATGACCTTCTGTATTGAGTGTGTTAATCCATTCCAAGTAGGGTTGTACTGCAGTCCAGGCTTTGGTGTTCTACACCTACAGCTAGCAACCTGTTTCTGCAGGATATCTGTAGATAGGTTGGCAATATGGAGTTACAATGGGTGAAAGATAGGGGAATTTGTAACTATTGCTGTCTGTGCTGCTTGTGTTACATGGGTGGTGTTAGGAGAAATATTCAGACATATGTAATGTTTTACACTGCGATGTATTATGTCATCAACTACTGACAGATAAGATTATTTCCTCACAGTTATTTACCAGGAAATACAACATGAGTGAAGTTGAGTCCAGTATTGTGGTCCGCAGCCTACACATTCTTGCACACTCCTGCCATTCTGGCGGGATAGCTACAGACACTTGCTGATGGGTCTGTGTAAATGGTCCAGCACCTTGGAAGTATGGTGGCTGAGGATCCCCTTCTTGTACGTATATTGAGTTAACAGAATGGCCATATTCTATTGTGGCCATACCTCTCAGCTGTACAGATTCACCCAGGTTACCCAGAGGTAGGGCTCATATATCTGGTCAATTGTGGTTTATGAGAAGGTTTGTAGCCAACCTTTCCTGGTTTTGCAGGCAAAGGTAGTATGGGCACACATCAGTATTTCAGACTTCACACACTCCATGACGTTTATGCTTCTACACCCCCCCCCCCGTTATTCTATCTTTTTTCTAACATTATGCAAGCGATGTCTGAGAAGTATCCCTATAGTTGGCCCTTCATTCTAGCGGTATTTATAGATTGGTCCACAGTTCATGCAGTAGGACATGGGGGGCATGCTACTGGGATTTGGCAACATGGCCTTGCATTTGTGTTCTGTTGACTGTGTTAGGTTGTTAGTTAGAACCCCATGAGATATCATACACTGGCACTACAGGTGAGGCACAGGCCTTTGACAGAGGAATGTAGGCCTTAACAAAACACCAAACTCTTATAACAAAAAAACGTTGACTACACCAAGCTCAAGGACTAACTTGCTTCCGCAGCGTTTATTTACACAGTATATCCCACAGCAGTTAAGCGAATATAAAGTTCTTCAAAGCACAAACAAATAGGAAATCCAAGAACAAATAAGATGTGAAACGCTAAACGCGTTTTTCATCTGGATAAGTATCTAGACTTCTTCAGACACAGCTAACATTAAACAAACTGGGTATTTAACTTGGTTTCAAGCAATTAAGCACAAGTGCATCAACCTAATTATTACTTTCCTTCATCATCTTTAAAGTCACAGTCATCATAACATTAATTAAACATACACCATTGTAAAACCATGTTTAAAACCACTCATTTTAAAAATAGCTAAGAAGCGCTATCTTAACTATTTATAATACTAACCTACTCTGAATTTTAAAAGGTTTGCCAAATTATTTCAAATATTTTATTCACAGTCATGAAATCAATTGTATAAGTAAAACTGAAATCAAATATGTTACAGTATAAAAAAACTTTAATTCCTCTGGTGTTTGGTTTAAAATATTACTAAATTTACCTTAATAAACTTTTGATCTTTAAAATACATGGGATTGAACATAGTTCATTCAATCCTGGTTCTCTACATGCTGCCAACCGTAATTGCCAGCTTAGTTCGTTTTTTTCTAACTCCAACTTTAAATAATTTTCATTCATAACATTATTTTCTGTCAAACAAATTTTAGTTTGACTAATAACCATAAACTTAAATGCATGTCCTGAATGTTCTGCACAGTGCCTGGCAAGGGCATTTTCACTTTTGTTCCTTGCTATTGCGTAGAGATGTTCGTAGATCCTATCACGTAACCGCCTCTCCGTTTTACCCACTACGCAATAGCAAGGAACAAAAGTGAAAATGCCCTTGCCAGGCACTGTGCAGAACATTCAGGACATGCATTTAAGTTTATGGTTATTAGTCAAACTAAAATTTGTTTGACAGAAAATAATGTTATGAATGAAAATTATTAAAAGTTGGAGTTAGAAAAAAACGAACTAAGCTGGCAATTACGGTTGGCAGCATGTAGAGAACCAGGATTGAACGAACTATGTTCAATCGCCTGTATTTTAAAGATCAAAAGTTTATTAAGGTAAATTTAGTAATATTTTAAACCAAACACCAGAGGAATTAAAGTTTTTTTATACTGTAACATATTTGATTTCAGTTTTACTTATACAATTGATTTCATGACTGTGAATAAAATATTTGAAATAATTCGGCAAACCTTTTAAAATTCAGAGTAGGTCAGTATTATAAATAGTTAAGATAGCGGCTTATTTTAAAAATGAGTGTTTTAAACATGGTTTCAATGGTGTATGTTTAATTAATGTTATGATGACTGTGACTTTAAAGATGATGAAGGAAAGTAATAATTAGGTTGATGCACTTGTGCTTAATTGCTTGAAACCAAGCATACCCAGTTTGTTTAATGTTAGCTGTGTCTGAAGAAGTCTGATACTATCCAGATAACGGCGTTTAGCGTTTCACATCTTATTTGTTCTTGGATTTCCTATTTGTTTGTGCTTTGAAGAACTTTATATTCACTTAACTGCTGTGGGATATACTGTGTAAATAAACGCTGCGGAAGCAAGTTAGTCATCGAGCTTGGTGTAGTCAACGTTTTTTTGTTATAAGAGGAATGTAGGCCATTTGGTAGTGATGCAGGCCATCTGTAGCATGCCAGTATGTTCTGTTACTCCTACGTTCCTAGGCTGTGAGCCAGTGGATTCCCGTGGGTTGACAGGGTAAGTGTGTGACGTGTTAATGGCAATACTTCCTGTCCATATTGATCCATTGGTCTGGATGCAGGCAAGGTGCTGCTTACAGCTAGGGACACACCTGCATAGGACACCTCTTCAGCATGCTGCATTCTGTGGGTATTCCCATACAGAATTGGGGTCATATTATACTCATACCCAACAGCAAGGATATGACCTGTGATAAACCTGTGGCTGATAGTGGGGTGAGCTGAGTGCATGTGTGGTATGGAAGCTACTTGAAGCTGACTCACAGATATACCTGGGACATTCCCCTTATGCTGCTTTGTGTGGGGACATAGGCAGTCTCTCATTACTTCATAACTGTGCCTTTTGTGGTCTGCCAGTGATTGGCCAGACTACATCAGTATTCCATACTACACAGCCAACTAATGTGCTGGTAACCTGTATGTACAATTCCAAAGTTTTGTGCAGTTGACAGTTACATTTTATGTACTCTGTCTAGGGTACTTCCATCTGTGTACTGTGTATATGTATGTGCCCACATTCATGGCATGTCCATCTTTCAGACGGTGACAGATTTTGACATCTGGAGAGTGAGTATGGATGACTGCTGACATGGGTATTGCTGAGAAGCATTGCGCTTGGCACTGCAGTTGTCAGAACATGGACCTGTCAACCACAGTACTGCCCATAGGCCACCAACACACAACCGTCCATGCCGACATGCTGACCACTTCCAGACAATATAGAACACACAACCTAACACACAGACCCCTGCATATTGTACACATGCAACAATCTATCCTGTAGATTGAGCTAGCTCAGGTAATCTGTGCTCCACTGATATTACTCCTCATACTTACATGTTACTGCATTTCTGCATAAGATTGTGGGGGAGGACACCCGACACCTTTAAACATTTGCTATAACTATACTGGTATTTCAGGTACTCATAGGTTTATAGGTTCATAGGTTGGTACTAGGCTATTGGCCCTAGGGCCTATACAAGCCTAGCCATAACAATTCCCTGGCTATTTCTTCCCACAGTATTTACTTCCCTATTGGGTTCTGTTTCATATTCTGTTCTAACCTATCATGCAGACTGGAGGCATATCAGTAGAGTACAGATCTTAAGTTTGATTGACCTACATTTCAGTTTCAGACTTCTTACCCTTCAGAACTAACATACAACTGCCAGACTTGTTGTAGTTTCTCTGTGTAGGACAGGAGGGGGGCTGTTCACCATTGCCATCAATTGGATGCCTTAGCCAGCCTTTCTTTAGGGGCATCTACACCTGTCCTGCTGGCTGAAGCTGGTGGTGGGTATGTGAGCCTCGCTGACATGCATGTGTGTGTGTCCTATGGACACACACAGTTATTTGGGCCACCAATGCACTGTGGTGGGATTTGTCACCTTGTAAAGTACTGCCTAGTATGCTGACACCAGTATTTGTTATGGATTTCATGCTGCCCATATAGGTGTCCACTATCTGCTGCCATCCCATTCACCCACCCAATTCCCTTGCATGACTGCATCCATACCATAGATACAACTATCAGAACATACTATTCCACTCAGTAATTGATAGGAAGGGTGAGTTTCCTTGTGGCTCGGCCAGTACTGAGGACGGTGATGGAGGGCTGACTATGTCGGATGGACATAGTATACTACCTATACATGGTAAAGCACAGGTAGTGTCATGTTTGGCATCCCTTTTACTGTATGTGCGAGTCAAAGAGTAGTGTCATTCCCTGGGTCCCTACCGTGTCAGTGTATGTGCTATGCATTGCCTCTTTGCCAAGGCCTCGGAATACTGGGCATGCCTCCTTCTGCCTACAAGGGCAGGCTGAGCTAGCTCCTCCTCCAAGTCACTCTGTGCCTGTGATGGCCTTGGCAATGGTGAGGGGCTGTGTGGCCTTGCCCTGTGCTGTTCCTGCTGCAGCTGTTTCCGCATGATCATATTGTGTAGCATGGCACATGCTACGAACATTTGTGTACATGTAGCTGGAAAGTACTGCAAAGCTCCACCGGATATGTCCAGGGAGCGGAACTGTGACTTGAGCATCCCAAACACATGCTCTATTATGATTCTGGTTTGTGCGTGTGGCTCATTATGGAGTTCTTGTTCAGGTGTGTGTGCATTTCTGGGGGGGGTGTCATCAGCCATGGCTCCAGTGCGTAGCTAGCATCCCCCACTAGGTGGGAATATAGGATGTTCCCACTGGCAAATGACTGGTACAGCTGTGTCATATGCCAGATGTGGGAGTCATGATAGCTTCCAGGGCTGCCAGCACACACACTCAAGATAATGCCCTAGGCATCGCACATGACCTGGCAGTTGATGGAGGGGAAGCCCTTGTGGTTTATGTAGACCCTACCCCACTCACTGGGTGGTGCTGTGATGTGTATGTATGTGCAGTCTATAACACCCACTACCTCAGGGTATTGTGCTATTTGGTGGAAGAGATGCATATTGCTGTTCAACGCCTCATGGGTGTTGAGGAAATATATGTGCTCACCAGCATGTGCTGAGATGGCATCCAGGAACTGGTGGAGTACACTGGATGCTGATGCCTGTGAGATTCCCATGATATCCCCAGTTGGCCTTTGGAAGGTACCTGTGGCTAGTATTCTTAAGCCTACAGATACCTTGGTATCCACTGGGATGGGTTCCCCTCTGTTAGTTCTGTGTGTGAGGTGGGGCGGGCACAGCTCAACAATTTGCTGTAGAATGCCCCTGTCCACCCTATAGCGCTCCACTATCACCAGCTCATGTAGCCCCTGGTAGGTTACCCTGGGTCTGTACACTCTTTTCCTCCTCCTCATTGGGGGATGGTCATTAGAATTCACATCCTCACCACCCTCAGCTTCTTGTATATATTGATGTATGGGAGTGACAGACAGCAGCCCCTAACATTTTGTTAGTTTTGTCAGGTAAAATGTCCGCATCTCTGTACACTGGTGGTGTAGAGTTTATGGAAAAAAAACAGACTGAAAGGTGTTTGCATACTTTATAGTTGTGTGCTGGGCTGCTGCCTGTGTAATTGGCTGATTCTGATACATTTCACCTGCCAGCTATGCTAGTTCTCCTTGATTGCCTTCCTACTGCTGTTTTCCTTTTCCATTTCCTCCCTATTTAAGCCCCAAGGCACGCCACGCATACCTAGTGCTCAAATGTAAACAGTGCTGCCATTTCCTCTTTTTTCTTTTTTTTTTGCATCCCGGTGCATGGCATGCACACCCATTTAGGCTATGTACACAATGCTTAGTCAGATCTGACACACCCCCCCTTCCTTAGTTGTGCTTAGCTAAGGGCAAGCACAGGCCACAGAGCTCCAATGAGCTTACAGAAAGCATGACACACACCCCCTTTTGAAGTCATTCAGCTCTTAGACTTGCACTGTTGTATTGCTGCACCTACATGGTTAGGTACAGGCTGACACTTTGAAGAAATCTGTGATTCAGTATAACTCCCCTCTTTTGCATACCCCAGCGTGTAGGTTGTTAGTTACTGCACTTAAACGGACACTTTCCCCTTGACAACCAGTGCTCCCTGGTATTGTTTACATTCTGCGTTCCATTGACTATAACAGCAAAATGCAGAATTCACTTAAAATTGACTTTTTGCATTTTTTTTATTTTCGGCACGATCCCGTTTGCGAGCCACTGACCTAAGCTTAAATGGCCGAGATTGGCCAAATAAAAGTTTAATTAAAAAAAAAATTTAATGCCAATGGCCTTATATTTGACAATTAGCATGTGTATTAAACATAATACATGCTTTTACATGAGCTGTCATGCCTCCATTTTGTCAGATGCAAAAATGTATTTGGTTACTAGCCGAATACATTTCTGCAATGACACTGTTCGAGACCTGGCAGCTTGGTGGATCACAAAATCACCTCATTTGCATGGTTTTCACCAGCAAATGAGGTGATTTGTATATTTGTTGTTTTTCCATGCTAGAACAGTGTAGGGCTGCTCGTGCATGTGAAAACGGCACTTTCCTGGATTGCTTGGTGGCTATTTTCCATGCAGGAGCTCCTACACTGTTCCTGCATGGAAAAAACAGCTTCATGAATCCCAGGGATTGTGTTTCTGGGGGTGCTAGTTGATGTAGGCCATGGTTTGTATGATTTACCACATGCAAACCTAATGCAACAAATTAAAAAAAAAAAGCCTGAGGGGTGATATTTTGGAACAAGGGTGGATTTATTAGTGCACGGCGGTTTACATGTTTGAAGAGTTGGGGTAGGTTTGATAGTGGGAAGATGACAGACTGTGGCTATTGACAGGATGAGTTTTGTTGTGAGGGTTGGCATTGGCAAATGTTGGTTCATTAGATTACAATCTGATGGGTATTGGTTTTGGAATGTATTGAAGTCATTAAAGTGGGTAGTTTGCTGGTCAACAAATGCTGTTCTGGTAACTAGATGTTTTGCCTGATAATAGATAGTGGGTATAGTGGTTGGATTATGATTAAATTGATCTTTTAGAATGGGAAATCTCATTTTGGTCATTATTGTAGACTTTGGGCAGCAAAAGGACATTGCTGTTAAGTAGGACGTTGGGCTTGCTTTGTTTCAAATGGTATTTGAATTTGTAGTATTTTGGTGGTACATTTGGCAGGTAATGACCTGGGAATCATTACAAAGCTAGCATTGATGGTAGATAAGTGAGGATGTTGTACAGGGCTTATACAAGGGTATGGGTATTACTTTGGTACTGGAGAAGGATTATTGGTTTAATTTCAATGGTTTAGGCAACTGGCTGCTTTGGGTATTTATACGATAGAGAGTTGGGAGGTTAATGACAGGGATTCAGTTTGGTACATTGAGGATGGAGTACACCAAATGATGTTTGTCTTCAACCTTTTTAATGTATGGGTAGGTTTGTTGCAAGGTTTTGTTGGAAGCTGTGGTATGAAGGAGGTGGAACAGCCTGGTCAGGCTGGTGGGTGGAGAAGATGGACAGGCTTGGCCCTCTTCTGTTCCCCCTCTGGTGCTGGATGTTCATTTCAATGAGTTGGGAAATGAAAGTGAGTAGTTGGGCACTGACTGATAAGTAAATAAGTGAGCAGAGCTAAGGACACTGCTTATTTGGTTGGATATTTAATTCAATAAGTGGGAAAAAAGTGAGCGATGGGACGCTGCTTGATAAGTAAATAAGTGAGTGGAGATCAGGGTAAGAGAGGTCATGCTGCTCTAGTTAACAGTTATATGGATTTCTATGCTGAGATTAAGGAATTAAAGTATTGCTCAATAAAGTTATGTTTATGTAAGTTTAATAAAGGTCATCAAATGTCATTTGGTGTTTTGTGTTTATTGAAGGGGACCAGGACAAATGAGGTTTGGTAACAAACCAGTTTCTCCATGGACAACTTCAGGTGGGTTTAATAGGTGTTTACTAGGCTAATGACAACAAGGGCCTTTTTAAGCCTAGCCATGTATCCCAAATCTCTGACAAGTTCTGATACCCTTGATAAGTGTAAACATGGGCCTGGAAGATGAACCATTTACTGATTACCTGTGCCCATTAGAGACATAGGTGCCAAACCAGGGATGAATTTCCAGTTTCCCATCCAATTGTCCAAGTTGCAACTGAATTGGGTTAGGGAGGAACTCTGCTTCACATGGATGGGGAGCCTGTTGCACAGATGGGGTAGTCTCTGGGATACATACCTATCTCTCCAGCAGGTCATATTTATATCACAGGCAAGATTTAAGTCTTTAGAAGGGGTGATTCTGGTGCTGTTTGTTTTGTGGATATGCAGGAGGTCCATCAGAGTTGGGTCTGACAATGCCCTGTATGCCAGGCATAGATCTCCCCTTAAAATCCTGTAGGAGGCAGAATACAGGGATAGGGCCTTGAAGCAGTCTGCAGAGGACATTTTACTTACACCCTGTATTCTTTTAGTGAAGCACCTCTGTAGACATTCCATTTGTTGGATATGCCTGGTTAGGTACATACCAAAGGGGGCATTGTACTCTAGGTCTGATGACTGCCGAATACAGTGGAATAATGACTTCCTTGGACTTAGATGCCATACCTTTGTTTATAAATTGCACAACATAGAATCATTTCCTCACCACTGTAGACATGTGATGGTCAAAGGCTAGATTACTATCTATGTGTGCCCTTAAGTCCCTGACTAATGGGTCAACTCTAAGGGGTGTGTTGTCAATATGATAGTTACCAGGGATGGATGACATCCCAAAGGCTACTATTATGTATTTATTGGCATTTAGTTTTAGTCCATGGCTCTGACACCAGTTGTTTGTCTGTGTCAGTCCATCCTGGAGAACATTTGTGTAAGAGTGAGATTCAATGACAGCTCCTAATTTGCAGTCATCTACAAAATTTGTCAGCCAGAGACCACTGACACTGGCCTTGACTTCTGAGAAGTAAATGCCCAAAAGGTGCAGTCCAAGGACTGATCTCTGATGGACTTCACTTGTGACTGACCTATTTGCAGATGTGGACTCCCCAATTCTAACTTCCTGGGTCCTGCCTGTGAGTCAGTTGGCTATCCACCGGGTGACATACAGGTTTTTACCTAACTTCTTGAGTTTTTCAACAATGTCTGAGTGAGGTATTGTGACAAATGCCTTGGGTAGGTCAAGGTAGGCAGTGTGAACGATTTTGCCCTCATCCATTGCTTTAGTGACCTTCTCAAAGAAGTCCAACAGGTTGAGTAGGCACGCTCTACCCTTGATGAAACCAAACTGGGTTGGGTCCAGTGTTTGGAGGTTTATTATATCTCTATTGATCATCTCCATGATAATTCTTTCCATGGCTTTACATATAAGACTAGTGTGACTTATGGGTCTGTAGTTTCCAGGGTCTGTAGATGGTCATCTTTGTGCAGAGGGATGACTTTTGCCTTTTTCCATTCATTAGGCATGAAGCCTGTTTGGAGGCTATAGTTAAATAGTAATTCCAGAGGCCCTGACAGGTCATGTTTCATGCTATTTAGAAGGCATACTGGGATATTGTCTGGGACAATTGATGCAGTGTTCTTGGTCTTAGAGAGAGAGCATTAAGGACCTGCTCCATAGTGATAGTAGGGGGATTTATATTTGATGATATTTCCTGAGGGAAGGTTGAGGGGGAGAGAGGGGTAAAGTTGTACCTGAATTTTCCAGCCAGGAGGTTTACTATATCTTCTTGCTCAGTACAGGTGGCTCCATTTATAATAAGCTCTGCACACAATTGTGTATTGCCTTTGAGGTTGCGGATATAGCTAAATAATGCTTTGTAATTGTTCTTGGACTGGGAGGACAAACTTACCTCAAATTTGGCATTGGTAGACTTTATTTGTCTTCTGAGTTGTTTGTTTAGTTTGCTGAAAGTGCTTTTATCCTGCTGGGTGCTGCACCTCCTAATTTTTGCTATGATTTTCTTCCTCCTGTTATACAGCCTATTGATTTTGTGATCCCACCAGGGTGGCTTTTTTTGTGAGTTAGTTCTGTACTTTTCCTGGTGGGTACAGCTGCCTCTATGCAGCTATTAACATGCTTGTACAGGGTTTCTGTGAACAGTTATGCATAGGCAGCAGTGTTCTCAGGGTTTATGGGAGCTTGAAATGTTGCCAGGTTCTCATTTAATTGCAGGACGTTAACCTTAGAGTAGTTCCTGAATATTTCAGGTTTAGCTGGGGGTCCAGGTTTTATTTTTACTTCAAAGGAGACCATTTTTTGGTCTGACCTTAACAGGGAAGATATTACAATAGGGGGTGTGCAGCAGTCTCCCATATTAGTGAGGACCAAATCCAGTATGGTTGCACCCCTGGTTGGTGTATCTGGTCCATGGAGTTTGTGTTTACAAAATCAAGAAATCTCTGTGCATGTATGTTTGGTGTCATATAGGATTCCCAGTTAATAGTGGGGTAATTAAAGTCACCCATGAATATGGTATTGGGTTGGATGATTAGTATTTCTAATAAGTTTAAATACATTGTATGGGTTTCCTGAGTCATACAGGGAGAGCTATAGCTTGCAAGGAAGTGGTATTGGATTTTACCTATGGTGGTTTGAATATGGAGCAGCTGAAGTGTATTGTCCTGTTTTACCAGCCTTGAAATATATTTATTTTTGATGTAAACAGAGACACCTCCACCTTTAGTCCCTGCCTGTGAAGTAGCTGGCCTAAATTTGTTGAAGTCATTATAACTTTTCACTGTTGGTGTGCTTTCTGCAGCTTTAAACTACATCTCTGTGACTGCACAGATGTCAGCATTATCTAGGGTAAAGAGAGCTTCTAGGGAGTGTAGTTTTTTTTTTGTTTAGACTCCTAGCATTGAGTAGTAATACCATTAGATTTTCTTAGTTTTGATTTGCTATGTCGGAGATTCTTTCAGTTTGGCATTGCCTAAAAGAGGCACTATGTGGAAAGACAATGTCTTAGCTAATATTCAAAATTCTACAGGGGAGAGGTTCAGACCATCCCTGGTGAAGCAGGGTGGTCTGTTAACCATCTCCTTCCATGCTGACAAATATTGCACTCCCTTTGAATGACACCAGAAACTAATCCAATTATTAAATTCAATCATCTTTTGCTCATATTGTGGCATGGGAATTAAAAGGGTAGGGGAAGAAAGTTAATTGGAGGATAGGGGAAGAAAGCTAATTGGAGGGGGGATGAAAGGGTTAAATGGAAATGTAGGATGATTGGGAGGAAATAAGATAAGTGTAGGGAGGGATTTAATGGGTAAGGAGTCACATTTTGGTGCAAACTCGCTATCCACCCTCCCTCCCTCCCTGTTTGTTTTTGGAACACTGGGGATTGTATGGTTATATTATAAGTTTGGGTAGGCGGAAATGTGGGACAGTCTTGGCCCTCTTCTGCTCCCCCTCTGGTGCTGGGAAATGAAATTGCACGGTTCGATGCTGCTCGATAAGTAAATAAATGAGTGGAGGTCAGGTGAGTAAGGTCATGCTGCCCTAGTTAACAGTTATATGGATTTTTATGCTGTGATTAATGAATTAAAGTATTGCTCAATAACGTTATGTTTACAAAAGTTTAATAAAGGCCATCAAACTTCATTTGGTGTTTTGTGTTTATTGAAGTGGACGGGGACAATTACTTTTTGTTAAAAACAACATCTCTGATTTTGCCTCATATTTTTGCTCTTCTCATAAAATGTGTGGTTTTCTGGCAAATTGTTGAGGACTTCAGTCAATAAATAATAGCAGATATTTGAGCTTGTTATTCAGAAAATGCATACAAAATCAAAACCTGAAATATTCTATGTATGTAAGAGTAATATTTAAAATCTGTCTCTGATTTTGAGCCTTTCTCCCTGATTCTTTTGCTAATAGGTTGGGTGGTATGATTGTATAATAGAAAGGAATTATTATCAGCAATTAAAGAAGAGAGGGGCTAGTATAGTCATATCAAATGAACTAAAGATAAGCAAGCAGTGTAAAAAAATGCAGCAAAGAAGGCCGATGAAATACTGAACATATACAAAGAAACATTGCCATTAAAATCAAGGTATAATATTAAGAAACAGAACTCATAATTGTCCAGCTGCAATATCACAGAAAAGCTTGTTTGTAAGGACATAGACTTCAAACAAGCAGTTCAGATGAGAGACAGGAAAATAGTCCATGGTAACCTCATCAATGTGATACAGAACACGAAGCTCTGACTATAACCCAGATACCCCATGTGCTATTGGAGGCACAGGTGCTAGAGGTGCCAGGAGGCATGGTAGTGAGCAGTCATTGCCAGCTATCCCATCCTGGAGGAAGGAGGTGGCTCTGGCTTGCCCACTTGGGTATTGCACCTAAGTATACAGAGCACATGCTGCTAAGTATATGCAAAGCACTTAGCAAGCCAGGAAGCAGTGTGATTTTTTTCACAGTAATGGTGATAAATGGCTGGAATACCTTTCCTAAAGAGGCTGTAGTCATAACTTTGACTAAATTCAAGAATGCATGAAAAAATCATTTGGCAACCTTTGTGAGGAGTGTGCAAATGGGGTGTTCAGCTCATAGTTTAGGAGGACCTGTAATTTAGGGAGTAAATAAGAGTTAGCAAAACCAACAGATGCACTTCACTATGGCATGACAGAATCTGATAGCCACAAAAGAGTAACCACTCAAATAAATTACAGATAAGACAAAAAAGATAACATTCAAGAAATTCTGGTCATTTCTGTTGTAGTTATTAAAAAAAATATCAGAGGGAGTTTATAGGCTAAGACATGAAAAGATTGTGTAAAGAAGAACTCTTAGCCCATTCACCATGACTCCAGTGAACTGCAGCTTTTTACTATAGACTTTTGAATTTTGGTAACAGCAATAATGAACAACAGCATTATCAAAAGTTATATTTTGCTTAACTCATCAATGTTTATACACAACTGATGCTGAAAAAATGAGTAATGTAATGTCTCTAAATATTGTATTATAGGACTCCATCAGATGTGCATCTGATCAAGAGGCTTCATAGTACAATATACAGTATACATCCCCATTGGATTCACAGCACATTATATATTATAAATCCTCATTAGATTCAAAGCACAGTATACAGTATATATCCTCACTGAATTCAGAGCATAGTATACAGTATGCATACTCACTGGATTCAGAGCACAATATACAGTATACATCCTTGCTAGATTCAAAGCACAGTATACAGTATACATCCTCAATGGATTTAGAGCACAGTATACACTATACATTCTCATTGGATTCAGAGCACAGCATACAGTAAACATACTCATTGGATTCAGACCACAGTATACATCCACATTGAATTCAGAGCACAGTATACATCCTCTTTAAATTCAGAGCACAGTATACAGTATACATCTTCACTGGATTTTGAACTCATCAGTATATAGTATACATCCTCGATGGATTCAGAGCACAGTATACAATATACATCCTCATTGGATTCATTGAATTCAGCGCACTGGATACAGTGTACATCCTCATTGCATAGCCTTCCTTTCACTGATACACAGAGCTATCTTACAAAAATACAAATTAATAGGTATGGAAGATATATATCATATTATCGTAAAATCAAAATGTCGAATGGCACAACAGCGAAAGTGCCGAAATGTCAAGGGTCCATTTTTGAGATCACAGTACAGTGAAGCTTGGGATATTTGCCCTTTCCTCACAGTAGTGCGATCTCAGAGTTGGAATATATATTTAGCGGGGGGGGACAGCCCCCCCACAATACCAAATTCTAGTTTTGTCATTTTTACTCTTGTGAACATTCGACATTTTGCATCTACGATGTTATGATATAGATGCCGGAAGACAACATAGAAAGCTGAATGTAGAGATTGTTTGAGGACTTTTCCACTCTGGTACTAGACGGGTATACACAAGAAATAAATAGTAAACTAACCAGTATGGTGCTAATAGTGTAAATCCTGGCCACAGTGATGGTTTACTTTTTCATGCTGCTTGTCTTTCCATTAGTGCACATAGGGCCAATTAGCTGATGGATCACATGAAGACTGGGACTCCAGTCATGATGTGATCTCAGTGTGTTGTCCAATCTATACATATCTGACCCACTGTAGGACGTACAACTGAGACCAGTGACGTAAAAGCTTTGATGATGTGACCAGTGGGATATGAATCACCATACAACATCTAAGGAGCACTTGCTGAGAGGGTACTAACAATTATGGAGCGCTTACTTTGCTTCCTTAATATCTTGTTTCCTTGTAGTCTCCCTTCATGCCTCCTTTTATGCACAGACTTTATTTTTCTAACTCTGAGATTGCAGTATTATAAGTAAATTAAAATCTGTGACCAGCAACCTTGGTCAAAAAGCACTTTTCTGACATGAGTGAAACCATTTTTGCAATTGTCAGAATCTGTAAATGGAACATAAGCAAATGGGCTTCAGTAGGCAGTCTTACTAATACATAAGATCTGTTAATTAATAATGAATATATTACAAATAAATATGATTAGCAAATTGGATTCATAGGAGTTTTAAGGCTATTTTCATCTAATGACTATGCACACCTTACCGATTCCCTCCCACAGGTTCTGCTTAGTATCTAATCGTCCAGGTTTCATTTGAAGGAAGATACAGAATTGCATTGATTAACTAGAAGAATACACTTATTTCAGAGAAGGAGGAATCTATCTCTCTATTGTATTCTGTTTCCCTGCTAATGAAAGATCAAGTCTATGGTTCTAGTTTAGCTGCGCTGTTTGACTTGCTGAGATATAGGAGGTCAAAGACCATCTAATCTCTAATGGAGAGGTAAGCAAGGCACAGATTACTCTTCAAAAGTCTGTAAGACACAGACTCCAGGATAGGACTTCCAATTTCTTCTGGTATCAAAGGTTCTTAAGACAAGAGATTTATTTTGGTTAGGAACCTCTTCGGCTTTTTGCATTTGTTGATACGTTAAGTAAGGTACATCCCAAAGGGAGTGTTGTACACTGCAATGGCTTTGATAAGTGCTGCATTTAGGGGAAAGATAAACATCTTTGGATCTAAATGAATTCCTGTTGGCCATTAGTCATGCTAAACTTAAGGATTTTCTGACTACAGTTGCCTCATGATGATCAGAGGGAGGATACCATCTGCCCATGTACTCAAGTCACTGACTACATTTTCATTTAGTGAGGGAATGTTATCCATACTAAATGATGGAGGTAATTGCTTTTTATCCGAAAGAAGCAATACTATAATTTTAGCATTAAATTTAAGCCCATTATCTATACACCAGTTATTAACTAAGATAATCTCTTTCAGAAGACAAAGATATATAAAGAGGTTCTCACAATTACTCCCAGTTTGCAAGCATCTGCAGATGTACTGGTTACAATTTGACATTACAGATGTAGATGCCAAACAGGAGAGGACCCTGTACAGACACCTGGGGGACTCTAGTGGTTACCTTTGCACTATTTGAATAAGCAGATCTGCCGCACAAACTATGCAGGCTTCATATATCAGCCAGCTGGCTATCCATCTTACCACATAATGATCTATATTTAAAGCAGATAGTCTTCTTACAATTCTGGTATGAGATATAGTACTTTACTGAATGTTTTGCCAGATCAGGATAAGCTGGGTAAATGGTATGACCATTGTCGACAGCCTGCATAACCCTCTCAAAGAAGTTAACAAGATTAGATAGGCATGATAGTGTTTAACAAAACCAAATTGGTGGGGATCAAGTATAATGAATTCATTGGTATCAGAATTAATCAAATCGGTTACAATACACTCCATAGCTTTATGGATCAGAGTCAGAAGGCTGACTGAAATATAATTTGCAGGGTCAACAATAGGGTTACCTTTGCAGAGGGGCATCACCTCAGCAGTGGACCAGGATTCAGGAAAATAGCTTGTGGCTAAGCCAAGGCTAAATGATTCGAAGAGAGAGATTCAGAAAGAACATGCTTGGTGATGATGATTATTAATCCCCTAGGTATGCTGCCAGGCTCCATGGTGAAAGTATTTTTGGCCTTTGATAACACATTAATAACAAGTTGCTTAGTGATTATCATAATCCATTATTTAGAGACCATATTTGGGAATTGTCTTTGGTCTATTCTCTACAAATAGTACATTACCATGTATACAACATTATTTGAAAGTTAAATCATAAATGTTATTAACCTATAATGATACTCTTTTCCAAATTTCACTGCTAGGTTCTGCTGCACAGAAATCTATTCACCACAAGAAATTAATATATTTAAGGTGTTATAAATGTGCTCCTGCCCGTATCTTGTGAATGAACCAAAGTGATAAAAGGCAGTAAAAACCACAGGTGATGTGAGAGAAACAGAATGAGAGTGAGGAAGTGTATTAAAATGTTTTCAATTAAACTTAAACTGTTAAAGCAAAAACAGAAAAAAATATATATGCTGTGTCTTAGTTTAGATAACACTAGGCCCATACATTGCATTATCAGTCCTATAATTGCTACTACATAGACACTAATGAAGTATTTTGTAGTCTCGCTTTCAAGCCTGTGAATGAGCAATTTCTCTCTGAAGCAGAAATGAGGCTTAATAAACTTTTATGGATTATGACCTTTTGGTATTATACACAACATATTTGTTTCTCAGGGTTAACATTTTAAAATAATCTTTATCATGGCCAAATAATTTACAGATAACATTTGCTGGAGTTATAACACTAACAAGGTTATACAATAACATATTTGAGAATAAGATAACAAAAGGTCACTTCAGTAAGTGCACTTCAGGGATATTAATTACTCCAAACTCTGAAAATATGAACTGACGAGTTCACATCAGTGATTAATGCAGTATAGCAAGTAATGATGTATAATGTTTTCAGATATCTCATGATTTTCCCTCTGCCACTTCTGCATGATGCATATACTTGGTGCACAAACACCCTTTCAGCAGTAAAGACAAATTTAGGCAGGTTAACTGATTTCATTAGATTCACACTACGTGCAAAAGGAGGTTGACAGAATTGTTTACAAGATCAGAAGAATGGGTTGTCTGTTTATCTACTGCACATTCAAGTAGGTCATCCAGTTCAGGAATAATTAGAGAAAAGTAGAACAAAACAAAAAGAATACTTATTTAGTGCATACATTTATAATAACTAATGCACACTGTAATGTCTTATTAAAAGGCATCCATTGCAGTCTTTCTAACAAAAAATATCCAATATCTCTCTACCTTTTATTTAGAAAATAACACATAATTATGTCCCCAAAATACTGTTTACTACTCTCATTGGGCAGCCCTGTAATAAATGAGGTCACATATAGACCTTTCATTATCATCATAACTCATTAGGCTGACAAGACGGTAGGCTATTGAAATGTCACTTTGCTGTAAAGCAAAGCTAGGACAATGTAACGATAACATACTGCTGTTTTTAGTAAATTGCAGAGCTTTGTATTAGCATAATTTGATGTGAACGTCAGACTATTTGAAATTTTTCAAAGCATTTAGCAGTGTTCATTGTAATACAAACCATAATATAAAGCCTCATTACAAATGATAAATCAATTTTACAAAAAAGAATAATTGTAATAAAGTCTGGTAGAAAGTTATCATTATTTAATTTTATATTTTAGCTAGTTGCATAAAACTAGAAGCCAAAAAATAACCTCCCTACTACTGGTAATGGGATGGTACTTTTTCATACTACCAAATATAAAGAGGTTGCCCCCTCCCTACTACTGGCAATGGGATGGTACTTTTTCATACTACCATATATAAGGAGGTTGCACCCTCACTACTACTGGTAATGGGATAATAATTTTTCATACTACCATATATAAGGAGGTTGCACCCTCCTGACTACT